>NW_020185336.1:8837905-8974838 GCF_003031525.2 Neophocaena asiaeorientalis asiaeorientalis
AAAAAAAAAAAAAAAAAAAAAGAGTAAGAGTCAGAAATAAAGGAAAAGCATAGTACTAGTTGAGAGGATTCCACAGGCTTAAAGCAGAACCTAGTCAAATGCAATTGGTATGAGCTCTACTAACCCAGCTTCAAGGGCAGAGAATTTAAAATCTGCCTTTAGCTGGCTTTCCTCTGCAGGCTTTGGTTTTCCTTTTTAGATATTTTAATGGTAAATAATGCTTCTCATGAATATTGAAATATCTTCCAAGATGAGGTTCCTGGAAATGTTTTTTATTCCTTTTTGGCTTAAGACTTCAAACAACCATTTTTGTGATTAGAATGTAGAGACATTGTGTTTTTTTTGCTTGTTTCGTTTTGTTTTTTCCTATTGGTTATAAAGGATTTAGGTATTTCAAACATTAAAATGTTAGGAGCCCACAAGCAGAGAATATGGATATGGATGAGATCCCTGAAGAGAAAAGTCAAAAGGTCTCACCTTTTGACTGTTGATAAAGGCTCTCTTCGTAAGATATGCATTGTCATGGTGATGGGGAACAGGGACTGAATTGGGAAAGGATTAGAGAAGACATATATAATTACACTTAATGACATGTAATTATAATTATAGCATATATAAACTATGGAGAAAAGTACACTTCCTTGACCTAGACTCAGCCTGCTTAAGGGTACTGGCAGACATTATGCTAAACAGCTAAAGATTCTATGAGCCAGACTGGTCTCTACGTTATCTAGCTATAACTTCATAGCTGAGAATGGGAGTTAGGTGAGGAAATTATCCTGCTAGTTAACATCCAGTGATACTTTGAGAAGAGTTGGGGAGGCACTGATATCTTAAACATAAACTTTCTTGATATTCCTAAATGTCAGTTTAACACATTTGAATATTTAGTTAGCAACACTTATGCACTCGGCACTCTGAGAGTTAACCGTAGGACAAACAAAGGAGGTAGGATATTATCCCTAACTTAAAGGAGATAAAAGTCAGACATCAAATGCAAGTTGCATTTTTATTTTTTATGGATGAATTCTTTTAAAATTCTGTGTAAGAAGCGTTGGGAATCAGGTGTAGGAAATTGTACCAAACATCAATTTTTCAAATAATTATTTGTTTTTAGTAACAAATAATAAGAATATAATTTCATTGATAATACCAGTATAATACAGTAAAATGAGTACATTTCAGTATAGGATACATCCTCAGTCCTTTTTATATTAACTTCATGATTTATGCCAAACCTTAAACCATCTGTACTAGTTTTTACTCATTTAAAAAGTCAATTTTCTTTTTTTTTAAGTCAATTTTCTTTTTATTTCAATTTGCTTATTTGAAAAGGAAACGGAAATTCAGAAACAAATATAGTTTAAATAGAAAGTAATTATAGAAATAAGTACAATTGGGACTTCCCTGGTGATGCAGTGGTTACGAATCCGGGACACAGGTTTGAGCCCTGGTCCGGGAAGATCCCACATGCCGCGGAGCAACTAAGACCGTGCGCCACAACTACTGAGCCTGCGCTCTAGGGCCTGTGTGCTGCAACTGCTGAGGCCCATGCACCTAGCGCCCGTGCTCCACAACAAGAGAAGCCACTGCAATGAGAAGCCCGCGCACCGCAATGAAGCGTAACCCCCGCTCGCCGCAACTAGAGGAAGACTGTGCGCAGCAATGAAGACCCAATGCAGCCATAAATAAATAAACAAAAATTAAAAAAAATTAAAGTAAGTATAGTTCTAAAAAAAAAGTACAATTAAAACAAAATAATGTAATTAAATTCTAGATAAATGCTGTTGCCTGCTGAAGGGAGGCCTGTGACCTACATTCCCTTTGTTTAAAAAGGAGATTAACTAGGGCTAGAAAGGTGTGAAACCATACCAGCACCAAAAAGAGACTTTCTTCTTTACATAATTAAAAATATTGAAATCATATTCTTACTATGTGATTTAATGTCACTTAGTATTGATACGTGTCCAACAGCCATAAAACAAAACAAAACAAGACAAAACAAAACAAAACATCATGTCCCATACTTTGAATTCACTGCCTTGAGGCTTTCAAGGTCAAGATCATATACTTTATTTCATTTACCCTTACAAGAACTTTATGAGGTTGGCATTAACAGCTTGTTCATTTATTAGACCAGTTTTAGAGATGAGGAAAGAAAGACTAAGGAGGTTAAAAGACCACTGCTCCCCCGTGTTTAGTGTTAGATACAGACAGGAGCCCAGATTTTTGAGAAACAAAGCACTTTCCAATTATACAATCATTGTATTATGTTTCACACTATTATTGTGTTATACGTTATACAATGACTATTTCAAGCTCTTTTTATTCCTTTTTTCTCCCCAGCTTTATTGAGATATAATTGACATATAACACTGTATAAGTTTAAGGTATACAATGTGTTGATTTGATACACATATATTACCAAATGATTACCACCATAGTGTTAGCTAACACCTGCATCACATCACATCACACAAATTACCATTTTGTTTTTGTGATGAAAGCATTTAGGAGGTAGTCTCTTAACAACTTTCAGGTATATAATACAATATTATTAACGATAATCACCATGTTGTATGGTGATTATCATTATTATTCTGTATCCCCAGAATTTGCTCATCTTACAACTGGAATTTGTATCCCTTGACCAACATCTCCTCTATTCTTCCATACCCCAGCCCCTTGTAACCACCATTCTACTCTCTGTTTCTGAGTTCAATTTTTTAAAATTCTGCATATAAGAAAGGTCATACAGTGTTTGTTGTCTCTGACTTATTTCACTAAGCTCTTTTATTATTAAATATCTCAAATAAGTAAGTAACAAAAAATTATCAAAAAAAATTTATTAAGATACAGGAAACTGATTTTTCTTATTTCAATGCCCTGAGGGTAGACATTTTATTAACTGACATTCAGCCTCTGCTTGTGATTTATTTCAAGAGGGATCTAGGTTGGTTAGGAAATTTCATTCGTCTGCTTTCATATATAGTGTAATAGATGTATGGAGAAGGAAGAGATTTGGCCTGAGTGGCAGTATAGGAAATGTACGAGACTCTTCAATGACCTTAGGTTTAGAGCAGTAAAAATAAGGGCTCCTGATACTGAAAAATTTAAAGTCACAGCAGAGGCGGAAGCAAAGATCTGAAGATCAGCTTTAGAAAGGCTAAGATCCAAAGTGGTTTGTAACTTATGAGAAAGTCAAGGATGACCAAACGATCTTAGTTACATTTAGGACAAGAATAAGATCATCAAGAGATTAGGCTCAGGGACAGCAGGTATATCACAATTAGGATATAAAGTTGCTTGCCGACGCCAGAGAGTAGAACTCTTTTTTTTTTTCCAAAAACATATTAATATTTTATTCTTTTTTTAAGAAAAAAGCAAGTAGTTCATATTGTACAGATACATTCTTTTTTTTTAACGTCTTTATTGGAGTATAATTACAATGTTGTGTTAGTTTCTGCTGTATAGCAAAGTGAATCAGCTATACATATACATATACATATATCCCCATATCTCCTCCCTCTCGCGTCTCCCTCCCACCCTCCCTATCCCACCCCTCTAGGTGGTCACAAAGCACCGAGCTCATCTCCCTGTGCTATGCTGCTGCTTCCCACTAGCTATCTATTTTACATTTGGTAGTGTATATATGTCCATGCCACTCTCTCACTTACCCTTCCCCCTCCCTGTCTTCAAGTCCATTCTCTACTTCTGTGTCTTTATTCCCGTCCTTCCCCTAGGTTCATCACAACCATTTATTTTTAGATTCCATATATATGTGTTAGCATACTGAGATAGACTGACTTCTATATTAAATTGTACAGAATAAACATTGGTTAGGCAGAATGGAAGATAAAGATGGAATAAAATAGTCTAAGAGATAATCCTGCTACTAAAAATGTGTTCAAGTTTCCTGCTGTGGCAAATCAGGAGTACAGTTTCCCAGGGTGCAAATGAGGACAGTGACGTGTAAAGAAATTAGAAGGAAAAGTTGAAGATACGATAATGCAAATTTAGATTCACATTTTAAAAAGAGGAACAAAAAAGAGTATATTCTGACATTCCAGATTAGTGAGATTTAAATTAATATTGGGCAAGGTTCCAGAATGAATTATTAAAGAGAGGATTCAGAAAAACCGAGAAGAAAATCCAACAAGAGCTCACTAAGATCACTTCATGACAGAATAACTTCATTTCATCTTTTAGCAAGAAATATTGCCTGTCGTATGAGTGTATTTGATCTTCCACAGGCATATTGGAAGTTCCTTCATAAAGTTTCTGGAGAAAGGATGAAGGAAAGCTTTAATGCAATTATAAATATCCTGTTGGGAAATGGTTCACATGCGTCTGAACAAGGGCTGCTTAACAGAATGATGTTATCCAAAGAGGAAGTTCTAAATGCTGCTTCCCAGGATTCTTCCACGTTTAACATTTCTTGCAGGATAGGTCTGTTGGTGATGAATTCCCTCAGTTTTTGTCTGAGAAAAGTATTTCTCTTTCATTTTTGAAGGATAATTTCACAGGATATAGAATTCTAGGTGAGTGGACTTTTTTCTTTGAACACTCTATTTCACTCTACTCTCTTCTTGCTTGCATGGTTTCTGATGAGAAGTCTGTGGTGATTCTTATTCTTGGTCCTCTATAGGTAAAATGATTTTTTCCTTCTGGCTTCTTTCATGATTTTTCTTTTTTGTGTTTGGTTTTCTGCAGTTGGAATATGATATGGTTAGTTTTTTGTTTTGTGTTTCTTATTTAACCTGCTTGGTATTCTCTGATCTTCCCGGATCTGTGGTTTGGTGTCTGACATTAATTTTGTAAAGTTCTTGGTCTTTATACTTCAAATATTTCTTTTGTTTCATTCTCTCTTTTTTATCCTGGTATTCCAGTTATATGTCATATCTTTTGAAATTGCCCCATGTGTCTTAGATGTTCTGTTTATTTTTTTCTCATTATTTTTCTCTTTGCATTTCAGTTTTTGGAAGTCGCTATTGACCTATTGATTTTTAACTGAAGTATAGTTGATTTACATTTTGTGTTAATTTCAGGTGTACAGCAAAGTGATTCAGTTTTATATATATGTGTGTGTGTGTGTGTGTGTGTGTGTGTGTGTGTATATATTGATTTATTTATCTGTGTTTTTTTCAATCTGAAAAAGACAACCTTTTCCCTTTTAGGTTATTACAAAATATTGACTATAGCTCCCTGTGCTACACAGTAGGACCCTGTTGGTTATCTATTTTATGTATAGTAGTATGTAAATGTTAATCTCAAACACTTAATATATCCCTCCCCCTTCTTTCCCTTTTGGTAACCATAAGTTTGTTTTCTATGTCTGTGGGCCTATTTTTGTTTTGTATATAAGTTCATTTGTGTCTTTTTTTTTTTTTAGATTCTATATATAAGCGATATCATATGACATTTTTCTTTCTCTGTCTGGCTTACTTTACTTATTATGATAATCTGTAGGTCCATCCATTTTGCTGCACATGGCATTATTTCCTTCTTTTTTATGGCTGAGTAATATTCCATTGTATATATATACCACATCTTCTTTATCTGTTCATCTGTCAGCGGACATTTAGGTTTCTTCCATGTCTTGGCTATTGAAAATAGTGCTGCAATGAACATTGGGGTGCATGTAACTTTTTGAATTATTGTTCTCTCCAGATATATGCCCAAGAATAGGATTGCAGGATCATATGGTAGCTCTATTTTTAGTTTTTTAAAGTTACCTCCATATAGTTCTCCATAAATGAATGTTTTTTACTTGGAATATTTTCTTTTGATTCTTTTTTAGAGTTTTCATCTCTCTGCTTGCATCACTTATCTGTTCTTGCATGTTGCCTACTTTATTTGTTAAAGCTATTAACACATTAATCATAGTTATTATATTATAAATTACCAGACTGATCTGGCATATCTGAGTTCTGATGACTGATTTTCTCTTTAGAGTGTGTTTTTTTGTTTTTTGTTTTTCCTTTTGGCATGCCTAGTAATTTTTGGTTGAAGGTGAGACAGGTAAATAGGTAATAGGATTTCAGTGTGAGGATTTATGTTAATCTGGCTAGTAGTTGAGCTGTGTTTAGGGTTCACTATAGTGTTAGGCATCAGAGATTTCAAATTCTTCCTTAATTTTGTCTCTCCTCTTGCCTTTGGGCTTCCCTGTTTACTTTTCCTCAGAAAGAATCTATGTCTTGAAGCTCCTTCATAGGCAACCCACTATTATACTGGAGCCCCATTGCTGTGGTGGAAAGGTAGGGGGAGCAGAAACATTCAATAATTTTGTGATTAAATCTCAGTCCTTTTTGGGGCCGTGTCTCTGAGCTGTCACCTTCACAAGTATTTCTGCACTAACATAGTTTTTTAATTTCTCCCTTAGGTGAGACAGGGAGACTAGACGGGGCTGGAGAGGGAGGAATGCCCTCCTCCAGCTGGACTAATGCTCAGGGAAAGTCTTTCCCCAGGGAGATTAGACCTTTGTTATGAAGAAGACCCTTGGGTATATTTCACAATTATTATTCTTCCTTTTTTTTCTGCCAGAGCCAGTAGAAGATCTTTCTCAGATCTTCATCATGAGAACGTGGTTGGGTTTCTGGACATAAAGCCCATAAATATGTGAGGGAACCCCTGAGAAGTGTGACCCCCAGGAATTTCTCCTCTCACACTAGTCTTCCCTCAGCTTATAGCAAATTGTCAAAGTTATTGTGTGAGTGTTTCTAACAGTTTATGGCTCCATTACCTTCTGCCCTAAGTAAGCAGGTATCAACTGTGTCTGTCTGGATGAACCCTTCAGATTTGGAGGTAATGTTTTGCCCTGAAACCTCAATTCTCTGATAGGTCCAAGAAAGGTCAGTGATTTTTAGTTTATCCAGATTTTTAATTATAAGGATGGAGGTGATGACTTCCGACCTCATTACATGTTAGATCTGAAACTGAAAGTCCTCAATTCTTCTATGTTTAACATTTATAATTCCCAGTCTAAGTGAAGATGTAGAGAATGTGGTCAGTGTGAGGATGAATGAAAACAAAAGGAACAGTGACTACATAAGATGGCAGAGTTGTGATATTGACAAGCTGGAAAAAGCATGAATTTAACCAAAGGTAATATAAAAGAGATAGACTTAAGTTTCTGCCCTTGAGTTCAAAACACATTTTTCAGGGATAGGAAAGGATAGCTGATCTTTAACAATGACATCCAGGAAAAAGATCTGGGGCTTTAGTCATCATTTAGATTGCCATGAATCAATAGTGGGGATCAGCTTCCAAAGTAATTAAAGCATTGGTTCGGCTAAGTGCTTATGGGTATTAAATAAGAGTAAAACCTCAAATGCATTGGGTTAAACTACTTTCTTTATTAAAGAGCTTTTTAGAATCTTTAATGTGCTCAAGTTCATCAGGATTTTCCATGAGGATAAAGAACCTGTAGCTTTTGCCAAATTTATTTGACCATTGATCTGTTTTTGAATTCTGGCTCTGACATTTAATAGTTGTGAAACACTGGGTAAGATATGTGACCTCCAAGGATCTTAGTGTTCTCTTTTCTAGAATAGGAATAATAATGATTACTTCACAGTCTTTCTATGACAGTTAGATGAGAATAATGTTTGAAAACGCTTGTCATATTGCTGGGCACATAAGAAGCTCTGAGTAAATGTTGAAAGTTTCCTTCAAGTTTTTTTTTTTTTTTTAAATTTCTGGCCATTACCTTGAAAAATATAGTTAGGAATAGGTCATATTTAGAACATCTAGCAACTAATATGATTTAGTCATTTACTAATCAACACATTGGTCTAGGAACAACCCTTGATTATTGGTCATGCCGATGTCAGGAGGGTGCCAGGTGATGGGCAAAGGCAGTGGTGGACACTCAGGGAGAGATTTAGAACCATGACTTTTTATCAATTATAAGGAAACTATTTTAATACACAGTGTATCTATGTTAGTATGTATCTGATCCCTGTCAGCCCTGTACACAGCGTATGACAGTATGTTCAGGTAAGAACGTTTGATAGTGTAAAGCTACTCAATACAATGTTATATGATGAACCAGAGAAGTTTATTCCAGAAAAGGGAAGACTTGGGTGATGGAGGTGGGCATGAAAGCTGTCTTCAAATATTTGAAGAGTGTCAGGTAGAAGAGAGACTAGACTTGTTCTGGGTGGTTCCAGAGGGTTCAATCAAGCACAAATGATGTGTGAAAGCTTTAGGGCATGAAAGTTCACCTCCACACAGGGATAAGTTTTCAGAACTCAGAGCAGTTCAAGCACGGCTGAATTCTCCATTATTTAACGATATTCGGAAAGAGAATAGTCAAGTGCCTGGAATGGGTGTTGTGGAAGGGATTCAACTATTGAACAGTTGGAGTCATAGATTCAACTCAAAGATCCCTTCATCCCTGAGCATCTTTGATTCTATGACCAAGAGGCAGGAGTCTCAGTGGTAATTCTATTATTTCTGTGAGTTACTTATATACATTATGACAAGTTTATTCCCCTCTTTAGCCTTGAAAATAAAATGAGAGCAAGGAACTACATGAGTTAACTAGAAACATAAGCTGCTGGTACGATAAACCTCTTGACGCCTGAGGGCTACTAACCCAAAGAGAGACAAATAAATGCAGAGTGTACATATCATAGAGATGTACACAGCAACCCAAACCTATCTGAGGTCAGCTCATTTTTAAGAAGTCTGTTTAAATATTTCAAGTTTTCTTAATTCAATACATTAACCATATATTTTAGTTACATATTAATGTCAATTAATTTAGTGAACAAGGAACCGGAGAGAAGAGGTAGAGCTGGGAAAAAGGAAGGTAATTGGCAGAAGGATGTTCTCTTTCATATGCCTGGCTCTTTTGCCTCTCTTTATGTCTTAACTTCTGCTTCATGAAACTTTCCACTCCTATGAGGTTTGAGTTTTTCATCTATAAATGGAGTGGGTTGGGTAAGATACTTTGTTTATTCGTTTAATTAAACATTTATGAAGTGCATCCTTGGTGGCAGGCATTGCACTAGTTCTCTGTGATGCAAAGACGCACGTCCTGGCTTGCCCTTAGGTGCTCTGAGTTCACATCAAGTCAGTGACAAGACGGCTATGATCCTGGGCTGCCAATATTGTCTTTAAAAAGCTCCTCACTGGGCTTCCCTGGTGGCGCAGTGGTTGAGAGTCCACCTGCCGATGCAGGGGACACGGGTTCGTTCCCCGGTCCGGGAAGATCCCACATGCCGCGGAGCGGCTGGGCCCGTGAGCCATGGCCGCTGAGCCTGCGCCCGGAGCCTGTGCTCTGCAACGGAAGAGGCCACAGCAGTGAGAGGCCCGCATACCGCAAAAAAAAAAAAAAAAAAAAAAAAAAAAAAACACCCCCACACACCCCCACACACACAAAAGATCTCAGAATAGAAAAGCACACAAAACCAAAAAAAAAAAAAAAAAAAAAAAAAAAAAAAAAGCTCCTCACTGGACTCAGCCTGAAATGATTTGCTTCACTCATATCAAATGAATGACTGTGAAAGACTGTGAACACAGGAATGCTCCATCTATACACATATTCTTATTATCCAAAAGCCTATGCACAGAGTGCGAGGGATTAGAAATGAGAAAGGAAACAAATCACTGTTTAATTTCCACGAATTTCCCCTTAAGGATGACTATGAGTTCTGAGCCCTGTCATTCTCTTACGTACTTTTTTCTTCTCCCTCAGGATTTTGGATGGAAGAAGTGGCAAGTTTTTCCTTAAAATTTGTTGCAAAAGTGAGCCTCAGGCATAAATTTTATTGTCAGCCATAGAATCTCTTGAGAACATAGCCTGAGAGACGTTACCCTTTAAATTATGTTTCTTACTGTAGATAGTAAAAACTAAGTATAACCTTTAGGCTTTTAGGTACACATTAGCTGTTTCCCTCAAAACCAGCCTTTCACAGAGGTTGCTAGGACTTCTCTGTCCCTTCAGTCTTTCTGAACCTTGACTTCTATTGAGGATGTATTGGTTTTATTAGGCAGCTCATTTTTTAAAATTAAAACTGCAAACAAGTATAAAGTTGCAAGTCTATCCATGAACACCAGACTAAAGAATGTTATTAACCATGGGAATTCAACATTGGGATATTGTAAAGTATAAGAAGTGAAGACCAAAAAAATTTTTTAAATCAATTAAAAAAAATTTTTTTTAAATCAAACATGGGAAGGTGGAATGCATTAAAAGGTGGCCTGTGACTATACTATTAGTTACCTGTTCCCCTGGGATTTCTATTAAATAGAAAAACTCTACAGGAAATTTGGTCCCTTATTTGACTAATAGCTGTTTAGTCCCTGTGATTTGGTTCGGTCGTGAATAGTGCTATATTTTTATAAAGGGTGGATTGTGTTTAAGAACATAGGCTCTGACCCAGACTTTCTTGGTTTAGATTCTGGCTCCTGGCTCTGTCCCTTACTAGATAGATGACTAGATGGTGCCTAGGTTTCCTCTTCTGTAAAATGGTGACAACCAGAATACCTATCTCAAAGACTGTTGTGAAGATTAAAGGGCTATTGTTTTGAGAGCTCATTGACCAATCTTGGTACGTAATAAGTGCTAGCGCATGTTGGTTATTATTATTACTACTTTTATTTTTAAATTATTACTGTTATTCCAGAAATTTATTTATTCACAGTCTTTAAGTTCTTAAGTAATATGAATAATGAAAAAAAATTGTCCTCCAAGAGTTACTGCCTTTTATTTTTCCTTGTTTAGGTGTGTGTTGGAGGTTAGAAAGTGTAGTATTACTTATTAGAATGTGTACCAGAATCACCCAGGTGCTTGTTTATAGTGCATCTTCTGGACTTCAACCAAGTTAGAATATCTGGGAGTACAGTCTAGAAACCTAGATTTTAAAGGAGGTGCCCAGAATATTCTGAGTCAAACTGAATGTTGAAGATGACTGAGTAACGCAGGCATAGCCTCTTTTGCTTAATCACAGCAACAGGTCCATTTCTAGAGCATATATTAGACACCAACCACTGAGATCTCTGGATAGGATCTCATTAAACCCTCATAAGAGGCCTCTGATTAAAGGATTTGCCCAAGAGCTACTGGTGAGGGGGCACATTGAGGGATAGGGTGGGGTCTACCTGGCCAGAATCTAGGGCTGCTAAACATGCCAAGCGCATCACATCCTTTCTGATCACGTGCTCCTCCTCTGTGGAGGCTTTCTGCTCTGGGAAATCCGAGCCAGAATATTCACTTCCAAATCAGCGACAGCTGACTTTTAAAACTCTCTACATGAGGACTGCATTAGCCAATGTGTATTTTACTGAGAGGTTCTGTCCAGTGAGCAACCAGGAGGGTGACGATGAGAACACTGAGCACAGTCTCCTGTGGCACCACAGAGCTGCTTTTTTTGGTTTTGCTTTGTTTTGTTTTTTGCGGTACGCGGGCCTCTCTCTGTTGTGGCCTCTCCCGTTGCGGGGCGCAGGCTCCAGACGCGCAGGCCCAGCGGCCGCGGCCCACGGGCCCAGCCGCTCCTAGGCACGCGGGACCCTCCCGGACCGGGGCACGAACCCGCGTCCCCTGCTCCGACAGGCGGACTCCCAAACACTGCGCCACCAGGGAAGCCCCACAGAGCTGCTTTTATTTCACTTTCTAACAAACTCTGCCTGTTTGCCAGTAGGTGGCGTCTTCGAAAGCCGTACCACAATCCTACACCGTGGAAAACCCAACTCTTAGATCCTGAATCCCTAATACTTAATTTAAATAGATAGAAGCAGATTTGTAAAAGAAGGACAAGAAAGGGATCCGAGATATATTCAAATGAATTTTATTGTCACATTCTAATGCCAGAAACCTCTATTGCCAACTCAAGTCTTGTGTATATAACAGAGACTATGAACTAGGTGGTGTGCTTGCCCCTGTAGAAGTACAAAAACAAATCACGCAAAGCCTGCAAGTATCCAACAATGTATTAATAAATAGCATTGTTGCTATTATTCGGCTCTCGCTACGTATCAAGCACTGTACTGAGTGATCCACATATATTTTGTCACGTAATTTAATCTCAAAAATTCCATGAGGTAGGCATTCTCCAGATGTTCTGAAGTTCTGAAAGTTCCAGACATGGGGGAAAGAATACTCCACGACATGCAAACGGGAGTCACGTGTGGTAACACAGAATACTTCTCTGTGGCAAGGGTAGAAACAAGAACGGGGCAATTTGGGGTGATCAACCTGGAAAGTAGCTGTATTGTGTTACAAGGAACTGGTACTGAATATGGCAAGCAGTGGTATTAGTGTTACTAATAATAGTAACATAACTAAGTAACGATAAAACAATAAAAAAAAAGAAACAAGTATGAATGAATATCTATTATGCCACACGGTGCTAAACAGTTTCCCAGGATTAACACATTTAGTTTTTACAATTCTAGGAGGAATATTATATTAGAATCTATCTTTTACTGATGGGAGACCTGAATCTCTTCAAAAGGTAGGCATCTGCTAATGTCTGGTTTTTGTTTGTTTGTTTGTCCTATAGTCCCTCTCATTGTCTTTGCCCATTTTTCTGCTCAGGAGTGGACACCTGTCCCAGGCCTGGCAACTGGAGGATTCTATCCCCCAAGTCACAACAACTGGCTCAGGAGTTAACTCATGCCCCAAAGTGGCCCAATGAAGGCCATCCCAGGGACTTGGGCTGGAATTAATGGGAAAGAAATGCTCCTGTTTCATATTAATAATTATCTTGATAATGTAAACTTAGGGTTGCCGGAGAAGTATTTGCTATGACCTTGGGAGAATTTACCTGAGAAACAAGCCAGTATAGAGCAAAGTAGAACAATAAGAGAGAGAGAGAGAGAGAAAGAGAGAGAAACGAAACTTTCCGGAAGCCAGAATAATTCTCCTTTCTGTGGAATTTGTTTTGAATTGACTCTCTTTCATTTTCAACCAGTGAAACATTATATATCAAAGAAATGGACACCAAGAGTGAAAGGTAGATTATAGACCTTAAAATGTGGGATTGGATAACTAGGAGTGATGAGAAGAAATGAGAATTCTCTCATTCCTGATTGTGAAACTGACCATCATTGCTCTAAACTGTCCCCTCAAATCTTGATTAGGACCGTGTCCTACTAAAGATTGAATTTTAGAAGACTTGATAGAAAAATATCAGGATGCTTGAGAGCTTATAATTTTCTTATAGTTTTTAGCAAACTGCTACAGATTCAGTCAAACCTGTACTGATGGACAGATGAGTGAGAAGAAAATACAACCTTATTATGAGAGTATGAGAGATCTTCTTGGCCAGTAGGAAGTAATCCAAGACGATTAAGAATCAAAAATATATATCCCACAAATAGTTGGAAAAGCTGAATTTTCTGCCCCTAGGCGGTCAATGAAAATGAAAGCAGAGAAACAAGAAACTCAGTGTATTAGTTTCTTATTACTGCTGTAACAAATAGTCACACATTTAATAGCTTAAAACAGCACAAATTTATTCTCTTTCCGTTCTGGATGTTGGAAGTCTAAAATCAAGGTGCTGGCAGGGCTGTACTCCATTCAGAGGCTTTGTATTCCATTTCCTTGCCCTTTTCAGCTTTTAGAGATTATTCATGTTTCTTACCTCACGATCCCTTCCTTGTATGACTCCAACCTCTTGCTTTCCTGTGACATCTCCTGTGACATCGCATTTCACCTTCTTACCTCGTTTTTTTTCAGGGCCCTTGTGATTATTACATTGGATTCAATCTGATAATCCAGGATAATCTCCTTATCTCAAAATCCTTAATTTAATCATGTCTGCAAAGTCCCATTTACCCTGTAAGGTAACGATTCACAGGGTATGGGAATTAGGGGCTTGGACACCTTTGCGGGGTGGTCATCTTCCGGCCTATCACACTCAGCTGGAAATCTTATGGGACCTAGAAAAAAGTTTCACCCAAATACCTCCTAATCGTCACCTTCCTTGGAATGGAGAGAGAAAGGTTCCCTGTGACACTGTTTAAATCCTCGGATCCAAACAAGTGCAAAGCCAATTCTGGACTTTCTAGTGAAATGATCTGTTAAATCCAGAGTTTAAGAATTTTTGAATTGAGTTTCTGTAATCTGCAACCCAAACATGCCTGATTTGTACACTGGCTCAGGGTCACAAAACAGCAGAGCAAGGGCTTCCCTGGTAGCGCAGTGGTTGAGAGTCCGCCTGCCGATGCCGGGGACACGGGTTCGTGCCCCGGTCCGGGAAGATCCCACATGCCGCGGAGCGGCTGGGCCCGTGAGCCATGGCCACTGAGCCTGCGCGTCTGGAGCCTGTGCTCCTTAACGGGAGAGGCCACAACAGTGAGAGGACCGCGTACCGAAAAAAAAAACAAAAAAAAACCAAACAGCAGAGCAAGATTTCATGCCAGGTCATCTGATGACCGAGTCCAATCTCTTGATCATTATAGGGGTCGCTGATGATAATGCTCATTTGCCCTTTATTTGAGGCGGGGGGCTCTTAATTCTTGGTTTGTGCTCTCACTCCCACCTGACTGCCTTGGCCACAGGGATTTACATTGTGGCTTCTTTTTCAGGGCTACACTCCCTTCTAATCCTCACCAAATTCCTAGCCTGTTTCTTCCAGTACTTTTAAAAATATGGTAAACAGTGACTCACTGAGAAGCTAGGCCCCAGATTCTAGGGCTGCAAAGACATGCATCTTTCCTGGGGTATAAGAAAGACTTTGTCTTTAGAGAGATAACTAACAATCCCCTTCCAACCGATCCCATCTCCAAGACTGGAAAGCATGCTTTTAGTAAAAAACAGTTGAAGTTTTAAATTTTGTTACATTAAATTCTTAAACCTCAGGTGTTACCCACAGACTTCACTACTGGCTGCCTGGAAGACACCATCCTTTGCTTCAAGACCTTATATTGCCCAAACGACAGCTATTGCTTCAAGCTAGGCTTAAATATAAACACAAGGTACGAAGATGGCATAAGACAATCAACTTAATCTAATTTATGCAAGGTGGTAGGCAACTATTGTTTTTTGAAGTGAGATATATGATTACTGATTGATTTTATGATGTTATAATGTTTTGTATTTCTGTAACAGTTCACTTTAGCTGGGCTGTCCTGTCAATTTGGAATGTTAGTCCCTTAAGTGAACCAAATCAGGTTATCCTGGCTCCTTAGCTGGACCTAATATAGCCTTAAGATTCATCATTTGGCATTTGACAAGTGAAATGTGGGTATTTGCATAATGTAATTTTGATACTTTTTAAGTTCCCATGTGAAGATTCTTTCATTATCATATTTTGTTATGGATTTCAGAATGGTTATATTTATATGATATCCTTTACCATTTAGAATAATAACTAGGGAAAAAACATAAATACTCCAGTAAATTCTCTTTTAAGAAAAGTCATATTTCA
The DNA here is from genome assembly GCF_003031525.2 of Neophocaena asiaeorientalis asiaeorientalis. NCBI lineage: Eukaryota > Metazoa > Chordata > Mammalia > Artiodactyla > Phocoenidae > Neophocaena > Neophocaena asiaeorientalis. The sequence continues at coordinate 8,853,286 of NW_020185336.1, forward strand.
TGCAGTGAAGATTATGCAATGGTTTTTGTTTTTGTTTTTGTTTTTTTCTGTGGTATGTGGGCCTCTCACTATTGTGGCCTCTCCCATTGCGGAGCACAGGCTCCAGATGCGCAGGCTCAGTGGTCATGGCTCACGGGCGCAGCTGCTCTGCGGCATGTGGGATCTTCCCGGACCGGGGCACGAACCCGTGTCCCCTGCATCGGCAGGCGGACTGTCAACCACTGCGCCACCAGGGAAGCCCATATGCAATGGTATTTTGAATTGAGGATGCTTAATGCAAATTCAAACACACTTTACAAATCGTAGGTTGTTACAGTCAATGGGTGACAACATACCTTTTAATAGATAAAATACCCTGTGTTTTATTTGGTTGTTAGACTCATTTTGGAGCTAAATGGTTTTTGTGTTGCCGTCTACTTGTAGGAAAACTTATACACATTACAAAACATTTTACCTGGCTTTTTATAGAAGTGAACACACTGGTTAGCCAAGGCTGATAGAAGTCTGGATCATTTTTCTATATTTCTAAATCTGAAATAATTCTAATGCCCCCCAAAAATGTCAAAGCAAGGCATTAGAAAAAAGAGAATCCTCCCCCCACCCCCAAATTTTAATCCCTATAAAAACTAAGCTATAGGTACAAGTTGCAAGTTGCTATATGGTCATAGCAATCTAAGAGTAAGAGAGAGAAAAAAAACTTTGCTGTGTCCCTGAAGTACTTGGCAGTCTCGAGGGAACTGACAGATGTTGGAGACAGGACTTCAAAGATAATGTGAGCACTTCTACATTTTTATGTTTATTGCTGGGCATTCGGTTGAATTAGTACTATTTACTGCCCTTCTGGATCTCACAATCTACTATGTCCCCATACTTTCCTAGCTTTGGTGTTAGTCCCTGCATCCTCCCATCTGATTCCCTCTATATTTTCTTCTTGCCCTAGATCCTGGGCTGTTCTAACTGTAAGTTAGTGGGGGTGGATCGACCTGGCCCTGAAGCTCCAGGTTCTGATTTTTGAATTAAGAGAATAGCTCTGTTATTTCTGACGGGAAGGAAACTCCCTGACCCTCCCAACCCTGTCCTCAGCAGCTGGGGTGTCTGTCTTGGGAAGGCCTTGATGACACCTCAGGCCTTCTGTTGCCCTTTCCTGGCTAGAGCTACTTCTGCTGCCAAGGCGGTTAATTCATCAGGCTGGAGCCCAGTGGGTTCTCTGGCCCAAGGAAACACTAACACCCCGAACAGATGGCTCTTGGCTTCATCTAAGCTGCAAACTCTCAACAGTAGGTTTACCAGCTGTGTGACCTTCAGCAAGTTTCTTAATCTCTCTGTGTTTAATTTTTCTATTCTGAAAAATGAGGCGAATAATAGCACCTTCCTTACACTGCTGTTTTGAAGATCAAATGTGTTACTATTTGTGAAGCATTTGAACAGTGCCTAACATATAAATCCTATATGAAAGTTTGTTAAAAAAGAAATAAAAACAAACAAAAGAAGAGCATTAGGATATGCCACTCCAAAATATGTCTCTTTGGCATAAGGATTATTTTGAGCTAATTATTTTTGAGAAACTGCAGACACTGGAGAAGCTCAGGAAATAGAAAGTTATCTTTTGTAAGGGAAATTGGTACTTATAAAGGAGATCTCCCTTTGTAAGGGTGTCTCCCTCTCTGTACCAGGAAGAGAAGGATAACTCTAAAACATAACAGAATCTTGTCAATGGAGAAGGCAGCCACTTAAATCTGCATAACATACCGTACCCTTGTTTACTGTGCTTTTCCTGGAAACCTCTAACTGGCCTCCTCTGTTCCACCCCCAGCACTCACCTTTCTCTTTTGTCTTTAGCTGGAGATGATATTTACGGGAGTGGCTTAGGCCATCTTAGGGAGTTACTAGGTTTCCCTGGGTCTCTCCCATGTATACATAAGGCATATTTGTTAAATTAATTAGACAAGGAGGCCATTGGACTAATGTGGCTCTAGTGCCCGGTGGCCTACATAAGCAAACCAAAATAAAAGCCTATGTATTCCTCACGCTTCCGAGATCAAAATGCTAAGGACAACCAGTCACAAACAGCCAACTAGGTTTTAAGCTGTAGTCAATCAATAATTTCCTTACTTTGCTTCTGCCTTTTCTCTATAAAAGTCTCCCCATTTCCTGTCCCATATAGTGCTCCTAGCCACTTCCGGTTTAACATTACCCAGTAAGAATCGATTTTTGCTCAAAAAAAACTCTTAAAATTTTTAATAAACCTCAATTTACCTTTTAACAACATATTAATAAATGTCTGTTCCCATTTCTCTTGTTAATCTATCTTTTATTACAGGGATCTCAGACAAGAACTCAGAAGAAGGTAGAGGGAAAGTTTATTTTCCTCCTGTGCAGAAACAAACAAACAAATAATCAGTGTGTTGGGTAGAGAAGAGTTAGTGATGACAAGGGAGAGAATTCTAAGATCATAGAGATGAATTCTAAGATCATAGAGGGGATGGGACCAGAGTGCCTTGTATTTGTCGTCCCTGATATAGACCCAAATGCATTCAGCCCTAGACACAGGTTTAAAGATGATAAATGTGCAATTACTCTCAAACCTCTATTCTTCTTCCCTTTAGAAAAGATCTTAGATGTATTCTCTAGGGAGTAACATTTATTCATTTATTCAACAATAATTTCTTTTCTCTATTCAGTACCTACTTATTTCAAGGCAGATGCTACATGCTGGGGACACATGCAAGTAAGTTAACCATGCTCTCTGCCCAGATAAGGCTTAGATTCTAGCTGGTGAGAGACATTATGCAGATAACTGTGCAATTACTTATTTAATCACAACTGTGAAGAGCACTCTGAAGGAGAAAGATAATGTGTAACAGGAATCCCATCCTAATCCTGTGGGTCAGGGAAAGGGTCTTTAAAGAAATGGTATTTCAGAGGAGCTGGTTAGGCCAGGGGTTTGGCCTTGAGGAAGAGAAGGGCGTTCCAAGCTGAGGGAGCAACATGGGCAAAGGCTCTGGAATCATTTTGCACTAGATGAGATTCAACAAAGAAAAGAATTAATGTCTTACTTTAAGAAGGAAGGAATGGTAGGTGGCAGATGTTTTATATAATCATCTGTTTCCCCCAAAGGCAGACAGTGTGGGTGCCTTATAATTTTACCAGCACCATGAAACAACAGTAGGGAATATTGAAAATAATTCTGAGTGAGGGAAGGGAAGATTTCATGGAGGCAATTATACTAGGGTTTTACAGGATGGGTTGAGCTACAATAGACATGAATAAACTAGAGGATAAGAAGCTATAGACCAAATAAGTCACTGAAATGTAAAATGTTTGGTATTAGCAAGACGGCAGAGTTTATGCTTGTATTTTCTTAGATCTACTTCTCTGGGCTTCCAAAATCATATCGTGGAATCCGCTGCCAGAGCCACTTGTTTACAGGTTTTTGATAAGCTGTTTTTATTCTTTAATAAATAAGAAAAGAGGCCATTGTCCTTTACAAAATAGCCGAGGTTGTACTTGAACAAAATCTGTTTGGAAATGTTAAGCTGGTTACACAGAACTAATATGCCTCAAGGTGGTCATTCTCTCTGGATTAAAGCTGTGGAACAATTGTGGCTCCTGTTACAAGGAAAATGACAAAGGGCCATTATGAAAAGGGACAAAAATCTCTGTTCCCAGAGGGGGACTGACAAGCTGAAAGTCCCCCTGTACATGCCAACACAAAAGGCTGATTGCCTCGGATTGTTTGTTTATGTAAATCAAAAGGCTGCTATTAATTCTGCAAGTGGGACTGCTGAGCAACAAAGAAGGTGGTGATTGGCCAGATTCTCGCTCATGGGTTGGTGGCAAATCTGACAAATTCTATTACTTTTGTGCTATGCTCTATCTGCACACCTTCAGGAAAAGAAGCTTGTTATTATGCACTAAAGGAAATCATTTGTGTCCTTAGAGTAAGAGCTGGATTTGAAGGCAAGAGAACTTCTCAAGGATCTTCCCCAAAGCTCTCTCCAAGTCGGACTCAACTGTACATCATGACAGACGTTCCAGTGACATTCAGTCAGGTTGAGTGTAATGGGGTTACACCCCCTGAAAACGGTCAACAAAAAATCACTAAAATCATGGAAAAAGCCAGTGATATGGATGGCACCCCACCATACTGCAGGGTAGAATCTAGTCTTGGAGATGAAACCAAGAAAGGAAGTCAGGAGAAAAGTGAAAAATTACAAGAGAACATACTGCTCCACTCGTCCATGGAGGAGAAGATTCTAAAAGGTAAAGCATTTTGCTTTTCTATAATTTGCTTGATTTGATTTGCAAACTCACTCAGGAATCTTTGGGTGAACTGTTATGACAGGAATAAGCTGCACATCCTCCCACCCTTGCCCCTGCCCAAATGCAGTCCCTTATCCTATGGGGGCTGCAGAGCATAAGGACTAAACCTCTGCCCTGGGTCAAATCCAGGCTCATTTATTTGATAGCCCTGTGACCCTAGACAGCTTTCTTGGCTTCCCGAAGCCTTGGTTTTCTCATTAGAAGAAGGCAGAATAATAGTTCTGATATTTGTACTGTTGTTGTGAAAATTACTGTCGGTTAAATGTTAACTACTGTTATTTATTATTATATGGACAGCACCATTATTATTCAGTCAGAAGGAATTCATAAATTCAACTTTGCTTTCTAAATCTACCTGAAAGTGTCTGAATTCGTGGTACTATAAACTTATATAGACATTAAAGGAGAGGTTATCGTTATGCTTATACATAAAAGGAATCGGTGAAGAAATGAGTTTGAAGAATGAAATAGTTATTTTTAGTGACCACAAAAATCAAAGACCTCTACCTTTTTAAAGTCTTAATTGGTAATTTATTTATCTTAGACTACTTAAATGTTAAAATATTAATCTTGTGGGGGTTTTTCTTCCCAGAAAAACCAGAAGAGAATCTCTATATTGCTCATAAGGCTATCACAGATCTTTCTCTCCAAGAAACAAGTGTTGATGAAATGACATTCAGAGAAGGTAAGAGGAACTTCCATTTTGTACACAGAAATTGTCTGATGGAATGTGGAAGACAGTTTTTGCATGGGATGTTACGTGAGTGTGGTATTGAAAAAGCAATCCAGGTAATGCTTTCAAAAACTCAAAGCTGCTATAGGCAGATAAGGGAGTCTGGATTTATCTGTGGGTTCCACCTGAGAAAGCATTACACACTCTACAAGACTGAGACTGCATGGATCGGTAAAACTGATTGGCACGCTTTGACCTGATGATATGATATCTGCGTCTTAATAAGTTAGTCTACTAAATAAACCTTTCCTTTTGATTAAATGTCTTCAGATCTATGTCAGGCGCCTTGCAAGATGTAAATATTTCAAAAATGGGTTTATCTTAAAAGTTTACCATTGGCATACTGTTTAAAATAATCTTATAAATTTATTTGATCTATAGGAAAATTCTAGGCCTCTGCTGCAAGCACAAAATGGTTACCTAATTCTTGTCAAAGAAATCTTCCAGGTGATGAAGTTAATTTTACTTGTGTTCTTTCAGGAAAATGGGAGAATAAAAAGAACATTGATTTTTAAATGACTGTATTATTTTTCAAATAAACTCAAGAGTCTAAGAGACACAAAATCTTTTAGATTTCTAAGGAGACACCTACATTCAAACAATTTCAAAATAAAGTGGAAGATAAAAATCTACCAATTAATCATTCATATCCTCTCTTGCAGCCATACCCATCTTATCTCAAAATTGAAGTCAGCTTGGTAGACCTAAGTGATTTAGCTTAGTTAGGACCTTAACAAGTAAAACATTGAAGAGATTATCGGTTGAAATATTAGAACATCACACAAAATAGTAGATGCCTAGGAGGATAAGGTTGTTGGCAGTTTCCTGGGTTTGTCCCCTTTGCCTGGACACCTCTCAGACTGTCTGCTGACTACATACGGTGGTCCACTGTGTAGTCACTCAAAGAAGAATGTAGTAAGCAACAGTCACTGTCAAGCTCTTACATTATCACAGATAATTTATAAGACCTAAACCCCATGAAATGGACTAAATAACCTCTCACCCTAACCCTTCTACTGCCAATGAACAAGCGGATTCTGAGAGGCAGGGATCTCAACCTTTCAACCAGAGCCCCTTTCAAATTTCTGATCAGAAAGTCACTGGAGACAATAGTTTTCTACGATCTTTCATTTCCTTCAAATAGAGAATAAAAGCAGTCTGGATTTTTAAAGTGGATGGTCTCAGGGTGAGTTTATCCCTGCATGAATCCTTTTGTGTTCGGTGGAACATGTTCCTCCTGTAGGGTTTGAAGAACACATTTTGGTGTTTTTCATTTTCACAATGGCAAACAGCTATAAAGTCCCCAAAGAGAATACTCCTGAGTTGAAAAAAATAGGAAGATGTTAAAAATACTTAGAAAGAATTATAATTTAAAGTCAAGAAGTAATTTCATGAATGACAACTCCATGCCCAAGTCACGAATATGAGTAAAAAGATCAGTTTCTTTGGTTCTTATGGAAAAGAAGAAAACAAAACAAAGCTTAAAATTATAGCAAACATTCGAATACATATTTAGTTATGATGTAAAAAACACTGACTAGATGTCAGTGGCCTGATAGGAGCTGTGCGCAGCTAACGAGGAGAGATGAACCACCTCCACTTCTATCTCTTTGTGTAAGTTTACAATCTGATTCCTATAGTTGGGAAAAAAAACCAAAAGAGAATGAAAAATCTCTGATGGAAATGGACTTGTCAACATCTTTCAGTGAAAATAGGAAATTGTGGAAGAGAAGGGCAAAGAGGAACAGTGCCTCTCGCTTTATATAAAGACTGTTATGGTGTTGAAAGGGAATAGTGAACACAACCCCGAGTCATGTGCGCTGCAGCCTGAAGCTTCCCACAGAAGTCCTTCAGGGCTGAAAGCTCTGAGAACAACCTCTACTCTCCTATTATTAATTCATTTTTTTCATGCTCAATAAATATTATTGAGGATATGCTGATAGGATGTGTTTGAAAAGTGAAATTTGCAATGAATTAAATGAGCCTCTTAAAAGTCACTGCATGGTATCAAACAACTTAAGTTAATTAGTTATCGGTTAAGGACATGTCGAAAATAATAGGCTAACCTAACACTCTGTAGATATGACCTTAACATGATTTTTAAATCTTGACTCACTAGAAATCAGTGGCAGATCTTAGGCTATAGAGTGTGTCCTTTCGTGGACTTGATGTGTCCAGTAGCCCAGCACATGACTCTTGGCCATCTGTACTCCTCCTCCATAGCTGGTACTTTAGGACATGTGAACTCTGAGAAGCATGGTGGTAAACACTGAATTTGCTACTCTGAGTGTGACCAGTCACTGGCAGTCATTATTTCATTATTTTTACTGTTGGAAGAAAGCCTTTTTTCTAACTTTCCTTGAGGAGTGTGTGTGTGTGTGTGTGTGTGTGTGTGTGTGTGTGTGTGTGTGTAGGAGCTAGGTCCAAATATTTTTTAATATATTCACATATCCACTCGTGACAGGCTAGACAGGATTTTTAAAAGTGTGTCTCAGGGAATACCAGTATCACTAGATACAGTAGTCCACAACAAAAATGTTCCATAGTCAAGTGAGGTTGGGTTGCTGGATGCTAATATCCATTAGTATTTTAAAGGCTTGGATAAATTCTGAAGAGGCTTACTTCATTGTGCTTAATGCAGTGTCTTCCAAGCTAATTTGATGGTGTAGCCTGTTTTATTGTGTAAAACATATTAATAACCCACAAAACAATATCCCATAAAATGTTTGGTGGAAAACGATTGTCCAGAAATATAATCTGGAGAATCTGTGGTATTTTGAAATCTCTACACATATCAATTGCCAATTGATTTTGCTACAGGACATCAGTGGGAGAAGATTCCTTTGAGCAGCAGTTACCAAGAACCAAGTAGACGAAAGGAAAGGATTGCTGAACAACCTTTAGGAGAGAGAGAAGATGAGGATCTGAAGAACAAAACTCAACACCAGGCAATGGAAATTGAATGGCTGGGATTTCGGAAACCAAGCCAAGCTGATGTGTTGCATTCTAAGCATGATGAGGAGCAAGCAGTTTGGGATGAAGAAATTAATAATGATGATGATGATTGCAAAGACGATGAAGATGAAGTTCGAGTGATAGAACTTAAGAAAAAAAATGAAGAGGGTTCTCAGTTAAAAGAGGAAGGCGATGCAAGTGAGGACTCCCCACTGAGCAGCCCCAGTTCCCAACCTGTCACACCTGATGAGCAGCCAACCTTCGGGAAGAAGGGTGATATTTCCAGAAATGCTTATTCAAGATACAATACGATATCCTATCGGAAAATCAGAAAGGGGAACACCAAGCAAAGAATCGATGAATTCGAGTCTATGATGCATTTATAAACTAACTGGAACTGAGAAGTTCTCATGCCCACTAAAGCAAAAGCTAATTCTCTTTTCCTGAGATGCATCTTTGTATGCCTTGAGTCATCCCCTATAAAGAAGTGGAAGCTTAATCTCTGTTTCACCGCAGAATAATGTGGAAATAACCCTAGGCAAATCTCAGTCTGGTAACCTCAAATCAAAAAGCTTTAGATTCATTCTTGGATATTTGCTTTTTAAATCCTCACTAATATAGCCTGTGTGCTAAGCACTAAACAGTTTGACTTTAAAAGTAGCAATGCCGGGAAATGTAGTCATCAAATGAAAGAGGACTACTTGAAATGAAATGTATTTCTTTTGGTGTCTTTCTTCCTGTACACTGAGGGTGATAGAAAGTCTGGTATCAAATCTCTCTTTCTTTAAAACGTGGTTTTATAGACTCTGGCAATAAACTTTCCAAAATACTTTGCCTTTCCTATTATCTTCAGATTTTAAGTTGTTTTTCTTGGCATGTACAGAGTGAAATTCTGTATAGGCTGCCTTCCTAGGTGTTACCATTCACTGAATTTTCTCACTAGAGGGGCTGAGCAATTGTCAGTCAGGAAAATTCTGTTTACTAAATGTTGGCTTTATGTTCTCAAGATGAATTAAATCCATTGTGAGATTGCCACAGGGAGGGGCTGGAAGATTGGTGGGCAATTGACTAAAGAGTTATATCAGATAGATTATTTCTGAGACTGAAAATAAAATCTTGTCTAGCACAGTTAATGTCATTAAACATGAAAATGACAGCTTTAGCACAATTTTAAGAAAATACCCCTCTCTATTACTACACTTTCTCCTATTAAGAGTATCTCAGAATAATTTTCTTTCCTTAGAAACCTGAGACAACTCTAGTCATAACTGTACTAGTTACTATGAAAATGGAAATAATTATCTTAGAATATTTTCAAAGTAGAGTGTGAGCATGTATTTTTAGTGAGAAAGCTCTGATGGTTGTTGGGAATATATAATTTACTGGACCTCAGCCCAAATCAAGATGCTTAAAACTGTGCTTGTGAAGCTTCACTCAAACCAATGTGTCAAATAATGTATTGAATATTTATGAAAAGGGAGAGTCTATATTTATATTCTTAGATAGTTCCATAATTTTTCATTTCATGCTTCTATATATATTATCCTGAGCTTTCTGTCACCACAGATAAAGACATTTCTTCTGGCCCTAGAAATAAAAAGACAATTCCTTATTGTCTGAATGTAATACAGTCTTCATTGTACTATTCAACCCTTTGTTTATTTATTTTTCATTTTGTGAAAAACCCTGGGTTAGCCCTTCTCAGAGTTTTGCTTGTTTATGTGTAACAAATCCCACACATTCTAAAGGCACTTTCTTTAATTCTTTATTATCATGTAATATGTTTCCATGGTATCATATACTATTAGTGTTTATGAGACTCAATTTTGAATTTTTTCCTTTTATTCTTTCAAACAGATACTTCACAACCTGACCATATATAAGTCTGTCACGCTTAATCTATAGAATCTATACATTTCATTCTCGACAATGCAAGTTTTCAGAATAAAGACAGGGAAATCAGTTTTTTATTGACAAATTTCGGTAGAAGATTGATGCACTAGGACAATTACCTGTTTACTTAGAGCCTCTAAATCTTTTCACTTGGATAAGCTATTTTCTTTTTGGATTACTGGTGAACCCCTACTATTTTCTACTTAACTTCAAAGCACAGTATTGTGTTATCCATCATGGAACAGGACCATATTCTTAACCTACCATCAACAGAGCCTGTATTTTGAATTATTCCAGCAGAGGCAGCCAATTCCTGTGGAACTTGAGTGAGGTGGGAGGTCTGTGGTCATTTGATGTGGCCAAGCAACTAGCTCTAATTGGGCTCCAAAATACAGTACGCCTGGCCCTTTTAGTTTTGTGCTCTTACCATATGATTAACCAGCTATGAAAGATTTTATCAACAAGACTATTTCAGGGTGTGTTCAATGAGTAAATGCTTAATGCTCATGAATGAGGCAATGTAGTTGCAGAAGAGCACTGAAACTATTATTTGGCATTAGTGCCCATCGCCCTATTCCGCCATCTTACACTAAGGCCACAGAGCTTAGTGACTGTAAGTACATAACGGTGATGGGTGGCTGTTTGATTCTTGTAGCCTAAGAAAGACAAGGGTCTGGTTCAGATCTCATGGGGGGATACTTAACATATTTGAAAAGCATATGGGACACATTAAGAACACAGATTGGTAGCTACACATGAAGGTTTACTGCTTTTGTGCTTCAAGGTTCAGGAATGGAAGAAGGACTCTGGTACCTGGTAGGAGGGAGAATTGACTTATTGTGAGAATGCTGGTATTTCTTACATGACTTTTTATTTTCCTTAGATGCTGGGTGAACAGGAAGTAATAACAGCTCTATTTCTCTGTCAATATAAAACTTAACCCTTCATATAATGCTACCTTTGAAGACACAGAATATATCAGACTCTATCTATCTACCTATTAACAGTTTAAATAAAGAACTGTGTTTGACTTGCTCTCAATAAAAGTTTGTGTCCTTGTTTTTGGTGCCTAGATTTTATTTTTTTTAATCTGCCTTTTAAAATTTAAAAGAACCCTTGCATATTAGCAGCTATTGAGACCATCAATAAATACCATTTCAGAAATCAAGAGAACACCTCATTTTAATTCATTTGCATTATTTATTTCAAAAAGGTCTTAAAATGCTTGTATATGAAATTGTAAAAAGAATTTCTGATGGATAGATATGTAATGTTCATGAGACATTTCTATTATTTTTACAGGAACTGAACTATTGTTTTAGATACATCTTAATTCCAACAACTTGAAAAAAATATATATCTTTGTAGTCATTAAGGTAATACATTGCTGTGAACTATGCTGACACTTTTATAGTAATTGTTTCTACATATTTACATGGTGGAGTACTTTTGGCACACTTTCAAATGGAGAACAGACATTTGAGTTTTTCAAAATGATAGGAAAAACATTTAAAATAAGTACTAATAGAGAATTATGGAAAAAGATGAAACACCAGCGTATCATGAAGAAATATGTCTGGCCATATGAGAAAGGCATTATTTCTTTTAAAGCCTAAACTTTCATTTCTCTATAAAAGCAAGAGGGCTATAAAAAGTAATGTCAAAAGTTACAGCAAACATTTGTCCATATTAAAATATCAGACAGTAACATAATAAATATGAATACCAAAATGTGTACACAGCTCATGAAGAACACAAGGTAAGTAGAACATACAATTGATATAAACACAATGACACGGGTAGTAATGAGCAGTGGAAATCACCCAGATACGTGGCAAACTACAAAATCAAAGCATTTTGTAATTAACCGCCTGCTTGGATGAGTTTTGGTTATCAATTTGGAAAGTAATTGAATTTTTACTTAGAAACTTAAAATTACATATTTGATTTATTCTTTATAGTAAACTTGGTTGGTCAGAGGCAGAAAAACTGGGTACCTAAAAATGTTCTAATTTATTCCAAATTCCTTTCTACTCCATAGTTTCAATCTAGTTTTTCCACTAACAAATATTTTTAGGTAATCAATAACAAATTCACAAATTTAACCTTTGCCTTCCCTTGTTTTTATGCCCAGCTCTTATAGCTAATATGTATAAAACTAGCAACATTTGGGCAGTTGTTTGAAGGAGAAGAATTAACGCATATGCATAAACCTAAACTGAATAACAAGCATCCTGATAATTTAGAGTTTGGTTACTCCTTTCAGGTCTGGAAAAAAAGTACCCAGAGTGAAAGCCTGTGTGAGATACTTTTGTCCAGAAGGCCAGATGCAGATGAAGCTATGCACTTAAGAGAGACTTAAAAAAAATCCCAAAACAGTTCTTAATTTTTCTTTGTTAGTTAAAACTCTTGGTTTTACTTTCTCTCAGTTCAAAGCATAAAATATAGAAACATACCCATAGCCATATATATATGTTTTAGTTTCAACAGCTAATATAAAGACTTTGTATAGATATTTATAACCAATATCCTTGAACTGGGAAAACCTATCAGTCAATAACAAAATAGAAAATCTCAGTTTTCAAAGAAAGTATTTGTTACTTATTTGATGGCAACTGTCGTCATTAGAAACTCAGCATATTAGAAGTTGCTCTGTTTGCTGAAAAAGGAGATTTTTGTGTTTTTGCAAAGCAAAGATTCACATAAACTTGAAAAGAGACCCTAACTGTAGTGATAACTATTAGTTGACCCATTAGGTTGAAAACAGAGGCATTAAATCTTAGTGCGGTGGTATTTTTTTCCTTTCTTTCAGGCACGGACATCACCAACACCTGAAATTCCACCCATTAAACCTCATCAGGAGTAGATAATACTTTACATGGCTTATTCAAACCTGACCATGGAATGGCTATTTGCCAAAAATAAACATTTTTGTACATTAACTGTGGTTAGTGTTCCTTTTCTCATTTCAAGGCATCTTGGCTTGTAGCAATTGTTGAGTAAACTTATGCAAAGGTTGTTGTAAAAGCATTATGGTGACAATCTACACATTGGAATGAAAGCTACACGACTTGGTTTTTGTTTTAAATTAAAGGACTCCAGTTTTTCACTTTCCACCTCTGTTCAAATTGAGCAATTTGTCAGCTTTGATTAATGGTTGGGGGAACAAAGAGTTGGTAATATCATTCACAGAGAAGCAATCTCTCTATGTCCACTTCTCCCTCTCATATTTGTTCTAGGAAATGGAAAGGAATATGTCCTGCATGAAGTCAAGGAGATAGACCACTGCGAAGTGTATGAGGATAACTATCCTTAAGCCTACACTTCAGTTGTTTAACAGAGAGGGGCGCAGCCTCTATTTCCTGTCTGTACAACATGCAAGAGAGAGACCAAAGAGGTGTGACTCTATACCAAGGGATTTTAACTGAGCCCACCTGAGTTGTCTGTCCTACTTACAGAAGAAATAGAAAGAGGAGAAGAAGGAGGGGGAGGAGAAGAAGAAGAGAAGGAAGAGGAGAAGAATCAAAGAATCACAGCAGCATGGTTTAGCGAAAGAGGCTCACCTTTTTTTTTTTTGAGCCCAATAGAATGGAATCTGGGTTTTAACTCTTACTAGTGGGACGACTTTAGACAATCCCTCTCAGCTATCCTCGTCTGCATAATGAGGAGAATGAAACTCCCCTCACTGAGTTGTGCACAATAGTGAGATGGGGCACAAACAGTGCCTAGCACATAGTAGGTACTCAAAGGTACTTAGTCCCACTTCTTTTCTCTTTACTCCTTGTAATTTCCTTGTTTTTATCCAAGCTCTTGGGGCTTTCTTTTGAGACAGAATTTCTTTTCTGCGTTTGAATGTGAAAGTTAAAGATGGTACAACAAATCAAGATGGTACTATCTGGTGCACCTCAACTCCATTCTCTTGCATGAGAGACCCTCGAAAATCATTCTAAGCCATTCATGAAATGAAGGTTGACTGGAAAAATTGAATTCCTATACACCATAACTAGTATCTTTGCTCCTCTACAGTTCCTAAGGCAATTCTAGAGGCAAGGTGTTAATATATAAGAAAGTATTTCCAAATTAGAGTTCAAAGCTAATGATACATTGTGATCATAGCACATGGTGGTTTTTGCCCTTGTGAATGACAGTTGATTAAATGTTGGCAAGAAGAATTGAGCAAATTTGAGGCTGGTGATAAAAAACAGTTGTATCAACAACAGCTGTGTAATCCTTCAAGCGAGTAGGGTAGAATCTCTAGGTAACTGTTGAAAACAAGAAAAGAACTGTGCAAGCTGGAAGGCTCAGAAGAACTCAGACGGTTTGGTAAATTAGTTTTTGATCAAATAAGTCCTGTAAAATATTATCAACTATGTTTGTGTTCAAGGTAACAAGATGCAGAGACATTTTTTAAAGAAAAGGCAATAACTTAAGCTAATCCAGGGAAAACTCTGAAGTCCCCAAGAACAGAGCCCCCTATTGAGGAACTTGGGCTAATTAAGACCCTAATGTGTCCCAGCCAAGGGTTTATCTTTAGAAGTACCAGAAAACCTAGAGGCATTTATACTTTTATAAAGGTCTTCTGAAAACAAACATTAGAGGGCAATGTTTAAAAGAATGTTGTTAGTAGATTACACAACTCGTCAATACTCTTACAGTTAGGTCCATAAGATTCCTAACTACTGCTTAGTTCCTTGCTTCTAAGAGTAATTGAGCAAAAACATGGTAAAAGCTGTTTTAAAAATTCTACCCAGGGCTTCCCTGGTGGCGCAGTGGTTGAGAGTCCGCCTGCCGACGCAGGGGACGCGGGTTCGTGCCCCGGTCCGGGAAGATCCCACATGCCGCGGAGCGGCTGGGCCCGTGAGCCATGGCCGCTGAGCCTACGCGTCCGGAGCCTGTGCCCTGCAGCGGGAGAGGCCACAGCAGTGAGAGGCCTGAGTACCGCGAAAAAAAAAAAAATTCTACCCCCGAACAAATATGTGATGTATGAAAACAGTTCTTTGTTATATTGACAATATGGATCCAAATATAGCTTCACATATTAAGTATGTCAAGGTAAAGCCAGGAAGAGCATACACTGAACAGACCACAGAAGGTTTTTTTGAGCAAAAACATTCAAATTTCTTCAGCTGGTATACCCAAAGGTAAGTGTATCGAAAACATAATTCATCTTTTTGTGAACAGAGTTGACATTTTTGGTGGAAACTCTTTTTGAATAAAAAGAGATTCTTTAGACTGGCAGAAAACCTTTCAACATTTTTCATTTACACAAAGCATTGCATGAGGCATCCAGCATATTTAGTTTGGTCAGCAACTCAATTAGTCCTTTGGCAACTGACTTGTGTTTTATCCCTCACATGGCTCTGTTTTGAAAATAATTATCTCATTTTCTACTCATTTTCTTATCTCATCTTCAATGTCAATTATTTACATAAAACATCTTAAATATGTTGCAAATATGTAAAACTATTTCCCCTTCCAGCTCTTAGTTATTGTTTTGCTTTTCTGTAATTAATTGGGAGTTAAAATTTAAACGGGAAATCAGAACTAAAGATGCCCAGTTTTACCATCAGCTCAACAGCACAGGTTTGTTTCTTTATTTTAATATTAACAAGAATATAGCATGATTGACCTCCAGAGACCCAACCCTAACAAAAAAATGTATGTATATCTTTCTTAAGAATGTTGTGGAGGAGATTTGGTTAGGCTAGTGGCCCTGTCTCTGGAGATCCAAATTCTAATCCTGATTCTCTCACTAACTGGCCTGGGATTTCTGGACAGCCCACCTTCCTTACCAAAATGAATGCAAAGGATATTAGGATTTCTAAGATATCTTCCGGTATGCCTAAGTATTGTCATACCTAAGATTATGTGCTCAATTTGGATCAAAGAAATATTGGAATTTTCCCCAAATTTATCAGTGTTATCTTGAAGCCCACATCTAGGACTTTATTCTTTTCTGCCCCCCAACCCCACCACCCCATAGAGATGCCAGATCCCCTTCCGTTTTTGGACAAGTCTCAGACAATTTTTTCTTAACTGTCTTCCTAACTGTTTTAACTCATTCTCTTCCCCTTTCTTTATGTTTTCCTCACTTTATTTCTACCTTGAAATCTTTTAGAGCCCATTTTTAGCATTCTTCATCCCTGTGAATGCTGCTGAATCTAAAGTAGTATTTTCACATAAAAGAACTTTAATATTTTTCCGTGCTCTATTTCTGCTTTACTCATTTCAACTCCTCTTATTTGGTCCCACATTAGAGTAGGTTCAATGATTAAATGTATTTTTGGTTACTGTGGTGTGCTGTGACCCAGCCTCTATTTCTCTGCATTTTTTTCTTTCTTTTTTAATATCCACATGAGTCTAGAAGTTACTAGTATGGCCATTTTTTAAAGTGCAATTTAAAAGCACAGAATGAATGGAAACAAGATCCATGTCTAGAATTGAATAAGCATGTGACTTCCTCACTTAAAGTTTTTCCACTGACTCAGACTGGGAAAAACATAATACAGTCATCTAGATCAAAACCCTGCCATCAAGGAGTATTGTATCAATACTATTTCAAACTGTTAGGTAAACATGCATGTAGTTGGGAGGGATTTCACCAAGGTGAAAGCTGTGTGTTTCTGAGGTCTTTTAGCCTAGGAACTCAAGTAATTTTCTTTCTTTCTTTTATTTTTTTTTGATGAAAAAATAGCAAATAAAGGATCAGCTTCTCACTGATTATAACTACTTGTGGACCAAAAGAGCTGGTTATGATCAAACTCAGCCTTCATGAGTACCATTGTGCTTCTCCAAGTACTTCCATCTTCTTTTCCAGTTACCTGTTAGATGGCATGTGGAAACTTGAAGGCTTTGTTCCAGCACAGGGTGGAAAGTAGGCAATTCAAAAGCCCATCTAGTGCTGAAGAAGGACTCCAATCTAATGTTGGACTGTTTCCCTGAGTTAACTTTTGGTATCTCAAATATTGTGATTTTTAAAAAATCTTCCATTCAAATGTTATTAATTTTGAACTAGCATGGAGAAATAGTCACCAAGTTCATTGTCATAGTCACAGTGTCTAATAGATTTACTAGATAAAGACGTCAGTTCCTCCTCAGTCTTCATAATATGTTTCAAATTTCCACTTTTGATATGGCTTCACTGGGTCACAAGCAGCAACTTTCAGGGTCTTCTGAGAGGAATTTCCTTCTAAGCATAACAACTGGTGATAGTTTCCAAAAACAATGTGATTCACCTGGAGAGAAACATGATCTGAGAATGAGCCACAGACTGAATTTGACAATCGTGTTGTAAGAAAATGAAAACCAATAAAAAATTAGGTAATTACATTTTTGATTTTTCAGGAATTCTCCTGAACAAAATTAATAACATAAACACAGGTTTTAGGCAGTATTAAGTTTGTCTTTATCTCAAACTAAGTTCTCACATTCTCCAAGCTACAAGACTTTCAATTCTTCATGAAGCAAAAGATGAATTTTCTGATGATATGGCTGATAACTATATTATTTAAAGGAAATAATTCCAGATGGCATTTACTATATTTGATCGCTGGCTGCCTCACTGCTGGTAGTAAGAAAAAATACACACCATTATAAAAAGTGTGTTAGTTAATTTCTTAAGTCTGTGACTTCGAATGCAAATTTGGAATAAGAAGTGCTAGAAATGATGTATTTTATTTACGAGTTTCCTATCATGATCTCTGAGAGTACATAATGCCTGATGTCCAGAAAGTCCAGACGTGATTAGAGAAAGTCATAGGTATTTCAGAGGTTCTATTATTGCTTAATATTTATTGAATGCCCTAGAAATGGTCGATAACCTACTTAGAACTTGCTCATGGGTTTATAATTTTTTCACTTACCAATCCTCTCAATTACCCATGACTGTGACAAAGGTCATTCTAATTTTATATATATATATATATTTAATTATATATATAATATATATATATGTTGTTTTGAAATGCTTTAAAAATTTATCAAACAGGGGTGACTTCATAATAATTTATTTTAGAGATGGTCTTACAAAAACAATGTCATCCTTATAGGATTTTGGGAATATGATGCTTGAGTATGCTCAAGATTTTGTAAAAGAGATAAAATTGAGAAGATCATTCTGGATTTTCTACAATGTTCTGCTCGTGTGTTATAAAGAGGTAACTAAATAACTTGTCCCCAACAAAAAACACAATGTGGAAACCGGTATTGGAGGGGCATTCTATATCCAAATCCTAGATGCCACCTGTGAGACTTTTCCTTTTTGGTGTCCACAGTTCACAGCATTTGAGGAGGGCTGACCTAGAGGACACCTTTTAAATGTAGATTCAGAAATGTATAATTTTAATAGCTCACTAGTATCCGGGGTCAAACTCACTATCACCCTTCCGCCTTCCATGAAGCTCTCAATGCCTAATGCTTTCTAAAAGAAGAGACATGTTCCTGTTATTCATAGTCTTATTCTCCATTTCTTTTGTTTTTTAAGACTTATACATCTTGGGGGACCTAGGAGGTTTAGTATGAAAACTACCAAAATACTGAAAAGAGAAGAAAGATAATTGTCAAGATATTCATCTCCATGACATCTAGCATCATGAAAAGGGGAACCCAAGGCAGAAGGCAGCTATGTAACATGTTACAAAGTCATAGGCACAAACGAGGTAGGGGAACAGCTTTCTAATTTTTGCCAGCTTAATTAAATTACCTTATTTACAAATTGGCTTACCATTAAGGAGACCAGTGTTGGGCCTATATAAAAATCAGCGAATAAAGGCCTAAGTTCTAAGTGGGCCCAATCCAGTTTATAAGTAAGCCCTATGTAATTTAAGGACTGTCAGCTCCTAAATATTTTCTCACCAGCCTAATATCTTTTCTGATAACAGATTCACTTCTGAAGATGAGAAATGTATTCTTTTTCTCATCCGCAATCTCAATCTTTCCCCCTCTCTCCCTCCCTCCCTCCCTCCCTCCCTCCTTATCTATCTATCTAATCTATCTATCTATCTATCCATCTACCTATCTCTCTCTCTCTCCCTCTCTCTCTATCGCTCCTCTTTGCCACAGGGTTAAGAAAGCAGAAGGTAAGATGTCATTTATTCAATATGTGTTTACAGATTTTCTTAACACTATGCAACGTGAAATTAGCAGCTCACACACTGGTAATTCCTAATTTTTCTGAATAACTCGATAATAACCATCATCACTAAAAAGAAAAAAATATTGTCCAGAAGGAACTGAAATATAACAGGGATGATCTATAGAAAGAAAGATTGGAGGAGGTGTTGCTTAGGTCCTAATTTTGATCCTGAGCAGGAAGAAAAATGTCATGAAGAGAACAGTCACTGGCTGTGACATCAAAAAGAATGGAGGCGCTCCAAAGAAAAAAGTGTGCTTACTTCGGGGTTCATCCCTGAGCAAAATGATGGTCTCGCATACTCAATGCATTCAGTGGATTTGGTGGCTACCTGCTAGTGAGATAGCAGAAAATTTGAGAAGGCAGGCTTGAAATTATTCCTGCTACTCCAAGATCCTACACCAAAGCTTATGACTTTGTGTCCTATTAAAATATAATTGGGGAAAACAGAAGACTTTGAGAGTGAATAGGATAGAGCACAGATGTTCTGGTAAATATTCACAACTGGACCTCTGGTAAAACACCCCCGATTTGTAGTGTGAAATAAAATTCATATTTATGGCAAGACAAGAAAAATTTAAACATAAAAATTCTTCTCTGCCCTTTGGTCTCCCCTCTCCCCCATCTATGCATTGTGTCTCCGCATTATGCATTGACCGAACCTCCCCCATCAGCAGGAATACCTGCTCAACCATAAACAACACATTCTAGCATCAACAACTCCTTAAAAGAGAACAGTCCTTCCTGATCTTGTGAAGGGTCACATGACCCACCACGATGGCACTTAAATCTGGATTGTGTAAATTGTCAATAATTCGTTATTTAATGTGCAGCCCTGTGTCTCAAAAAATTTATATAAACTGTGTCTTGACTTCTAACAGGCAGAACAGTTCTCAGAGCTTTCTGAGATGCTCTTTCCGGGTTATAATCCTCAAATTTGGCTCAAATCAAATTTTCCAATTCTTTCTTAGATCGACTGGTTAATTTTTTGTCCACAGTAGCATGGGTATAAATACTTGCATCACGGCTGGTTTCAAGTTACCAATGTGACATTGCTGAATGTGAAGTTGTCAAGAGCTGTGCACAGCCAGCTCCCCCAGGCTGGTTGGAGCTGGCTCCAGCACCCGCTCAGAGCCTAGGCCTCTGGGAACCAGAGGGCATGAGAAAGTCTCTCTACGTGGAAAGGAGGCAGGATGCGGAACCAGGTTCACACTAAGTGCAGGGCTTGTGGGAAGCACACTGTGTCTCACTTTTCCCATATACTGTCCCTGTAAACTTTCCTGGTAACCAGTGAGAACCAATTCTAGTCTATACACCTTTCTTCTGGCATTATTAGTTGACTGAAGCAAATGACTTTTAGAAACAAAGATGACAATAGCAATTTAAGCAAAAGAACCTGGTGACTGTTCTATTTAAAATAACTGATTTGAAAAATATTTTGTGAAAAGAATAAAAAAAGACTCGACAATTTATCGAAAATATCTGTTTATCTCTCTGTATGAACTTTCACACTGTCTCTATTGTCCCAAACACATTTAAGGCTTCTGATTGAGAAAGCTGACAATGAGGGTTTTATGTCCCATTTAATTGAAAGCTGGATTTGTGGTAAGCAACAGGTGCAAATATTCTCTTACCAGCTCTGGATGAAAGACGGATGTTGATTTATGCAGCCATTTTAGCCCTTTGTTTCTGTTATCACAAGGGTGCAGCCTCAGGGCTCCGTTATCAGGGAAGGGAGCTAAGCACCATTCTCCTTGTTTAATAAGTCTTAACCAGGTGTAATTAAATTGTTGAAGCTGTAGGTGAAATGAATAAGAAGGTGACTTCCAATGGCACACACAAGTAGCAGCTTTGTCAAACGTTTTTGTTAGCAATGCTTAAGAATATAGGCACTCTAGTCAGATGTTCTGTGTTCCAATCCTGGTGTTGCCACTTTCAATTCTGATCATGTGGGCATATTATTTACCCTGTCTAATCTCATTTTTATCAGTTTTAAGTTGGATAGCTATAGTGTCTATCTCAAAACCTTGGGGTAATGACTCTCAAGTGTTGAGCACACAGTAAGGCCTCAATAAGTGTTAGTTGCAATAATAAAGAGTATTTAGTACAATTAGTATGTATCTGCGAATGGATGTCATTTTAGGTGTTCTGAATGCCAGACTACCTTGGTGCTTGAAGTATTGGAACAGTCAAACCACCACATAATTTAGGCCCCTGGCCATTGGGGCTACAGGGAGATCCAAGTCACAGTCCTAAATTACTTTGATGGGAATTATTACGTTTCTTTTTTTTAAGACTAGACATTTGGACTCCTAGAGGCTTTGTTCTATTATAGGAAAGGTTGAAAATCTTTCTTTGCCGGTAGCATAAGGAATCACCAGTTTGCTACTGTGTCAGCATCCCCCAGTTCACAGGAACGGCTCTTGGAGATGTCCAGTTTTGGGGAGTCGCCAACTGTATGTCTAAAATAAATACTGTTTTAGGTAATGGAACGATGTTTTTAATTTTTATAAATATTTCTCTCCAGTTTTCTTACAACCTAGTACTGTCTGCCTGGTCATTAAATGTCTAGGTGTGTGGGAAATTTGTTGTTTTGCACCAATGTAAACATATTTTAAGAAAAGAGACTGCTGCTAAAATCTACCTAAATACTTTTATCTAATGAATCATTTGTAATGTAACTGAGATTTAACTTAGATTATCAAGTATGTTATTGTGTTAGAACTCTCCATTCAAAGGGTAGTACCTGGACCAAAACTAGCATCTCCTGGGAGCTACTTAGAAACGCTGAATCTCACTCCCCACTATGGACCTATTGAATCAGAATCTGCATCGTAACAAACTCCCCAGGTGATCCGAGTACACATTAAATTTGAGAAGCACGAACATGTCATAATACAAGGATTTATGTGGCTACTAGGGGAAGCTAACTCTTACCTTGAAAAGGGACATTTAACTGGTAGAAAAGTTAATAACTAAGGAGACATTTTAAGTAAGGTGACGGATAGGGCTTGATGGTTCAATCCTAGGGTTTTATTCCTTTTGAGCTTTTTTGGATGAATGCTATAGTCACTGGCTTAATATTAAGCCTCATTAATTCTGCTAAAAATAAGTTAACTTCCTCCATGTTCCTTTACTTTTTATTACTCAAACCAACCAAAAGAAGCAGAAGCTAAAAATGAGTAACAAGACAAAAAGGAAGATGGGCGTTTGTGAAAAGCAGGGGCTCCATGATTCATACTTTTTGTCTCCTAGCATCCCTTCGAGACTTAGTGGTTATTGAGAACTTGGGTTTTCAGATAAAATACTGGTTAATCAGACACAGAAAGTCACTATAATGATGAGTCTTGAAGGATTGCATTAGTTAATATTTTACTTTCATATAATTTGGACTGCTTATGGTTTTGTTTTACAATTTACTACTTTATTTCCTCTTTGAGTTGTTAATACATGAAAATTACTTCTTTCAATTGATTTTTGACACTTTTCTCTTTCCTCTGTCTCCTCTTTCCTAATTAAGAATGAATTCCATTAGCTTCAAGTTTATGATCCATAGCTGAATTATAGCAGCTTTGAATTAAGAGGTAGAGATGGGATGTGCTTGAAAATACAAGCAATACCTCTAAGTCAAAGCAAAGGAGTAAGTCTTGGCAAGCCTAGATTCTCATCACAAAAAATTTCTCTGTCAAAGAATTTACCTGCAATTTTAGGGGGTGAGTTCAACTCTGGAATGTATGTTCCTGTGAGTCCTATTTGGTACCCAAACTGATAACTGTCCCCACAGAATGAGTTGTTAGGAAACATATGTTGGAGAGGGAGGTGCCATCACTCAGAGCTCACCTCCAGCTCTGCAGAGTCCTTGCTCTGGTCTCCCTGGCCCCACTCCCTCCCCTAAATATTGTGCTCTGAGTTTGTTGAAATTTTGCTTAGAGTTTTCCGCCATGGATCATGAATTGTGCAATTTGTATTACTCCCTTAAGATGTAGGATAACGTGGGGGGGGCGGGGGGAGTGGAATCAGAGAGTAAAATTGCTCCCTTAGATTAATTATTTAAAAATATGTACCATCTTTATTTTCTTTATCATTTTGTCTTTATATGTAATGAGTTACTTTTCTCATTTTTGTTTTTATTACTATAACAGTGAAAGTTTGTGGAGCAGCAAGTGTTAGATATTCTTTTACAGGCTTCACATGTGTTATCTAATTCCATCCTCACACCAGCTTTGGAGTAGGCACTATTATCACTGCCATTTACCTAAGGGTTAAGAAATTTGCAGTTGACACGTTTTTTACAAGTGATGGAACCAGAACTGGGTCCCCGGTGGGTTGACTACAGTATCAACTACAGTTGACCTTTATTCCCTCAGTCACTGTCTTTTACATTTAGAAGTGGACCCTGTTGTCACCAACCTTATCATTACACAGAAATGTAGAAACTAATTATTGTTTCTGTAGGCGAAAATGAATTTCTCAAGTGAATGATGAATGTCATACCCTGCACCTAGCAACTACATCTGCACCTACTATCAACTGTACCTACCATGAGAGAAAAAACCCAGCTCAACGTACCTTGCTGCTCCCATCACAGTCTTCCAGAATGGCTGTGGTGTTTTTGATGGAAATACATTTACCCAAGGCCTCATTAATAAGCTAGGAAGCAAAATATAAAACATGCGTTAAGAAAAGATATTTTAAAGTACAACAAGACATTCAGAAAACACAGAACATAAAACTATAATAGGGTTAAAAGATAGTTAAGTTAATAGCATTACTTAGCACTATACAATTTTATTGGTTGCTGTTTCTAACAGAGACATAATGTAATCTTGCTAAAGTACAGCTTCAATCTGTCAATTTAGGCCTGTGATTCAGCCACAGAGCCAACAGAGGCTCTTAATTAACCCTTGCCTGGAATGCTGAATAGGAAAGGAGAAAAAGGTGGCATGAAAAGTAGTTATTTTCTTGTCTCAAGTTTGTCTGATGCATATATTAAAAGTCAATGCACATACTTGCAATTTAATCAAACCAGTGGTTATGGGCTCTGTTCCCTGGCTGACCCCTCCAAGCTATTCGACTGCTTAGGTACTGAATCATAGATAAATTGAGTCCTTCAAAAACAGCAGATTCCAGCTGACTCCTGGTCAGAATCTTCCTAATGACTCAGGCAAGCTACAATTCATTACAGGAAAGTCACGCAAGTTAATACAGAGCAAAGCTTAAAGGCATTTTCTGGCAGGCCCCCAGGTTTTTAATGGATTTCTAAGGTCCAGTATGGAGGCAGCTTTCTATAAGTCACCATTTAATGTGGAAAAATATTGATTCCCATGCTCCCTTTGACATTCTGGGCAGGTCTAACGAGATGGTGGGTTAATAGCACAATTTGGGGGCTTCCCTGGTGGCGCAGTGGTTGGGAGTACGCCTGCCGATGCAGGGGACACGGGTTCGTGTCCCGGTCCGGGAAGATCCCACATGCCGCGGAGCGGCTGGGCCCGTGAGCCGTGGCCGCTGAGCCTGCGCGTCCGGAGCCTGTGCTCCGCAACGGGAGAAGCCACAACAGTGAGAGGCCCGCGTACCGCAAAAAAAAAAAAAAAGGAAGAAAGAAAAAAAAGCACAATTTGGACTTAGATATCTAGAAGAGCTGTGGAGAGCTAAGTGTCTACACAGGGAAGCCCCTTGTGCTGGGAAGTGGGGAGGTCTTTGTTGCCAGGGACTCTATTTGTGTCCTTTCTGTTCCAGGGCGCCTAACAAAGAGCTCTAACCCTGGAGCGCTGTAGGACGCAGGCTATGTAGCTCACAGAGTTGCCAGACTTCATAACGCAGTGTTCAGTGGGTTGGTTCTCACTTTTACATGCATAACTTTTCTTGCGAGAAAGTTAAGGGGCATCTTTAGGGTCCAGAAAGTGCAGGAAAAAATGTAAAAACAAGAGGGAAAATTGCAAATGCTGGCAAGCAGGGGACCAATAGTGAGCATGGATAAGCCAGAGTTGGAATTGAGGTCGTCCGCACATGATGGGAAGCTAAAAAGTTAGACCCTCAGTGGAATGGTGTACTGGGAAAAAACAATTTACCCATTAGCACAGGGGGACAAAGGGGAAGCTAGGTTCTCCCATGGGAATCTGAAACCTTACATCAACCTTCATTTTGGTTTGAGATGCCCACTTACACCACTAGCATTGGCTAGGAACACTGATAGAACCCTCAAAGCACAAAAATAAACATCAAAATCTACCAGTTTTGTTACCTCTGGGGTGACTGGCAAGCAAAACATTTCTAGAAGAACGGAATCTCCATCAGAAATCCTCAAAGGAAGCTCTATTCACAATTTAAATTGTGACTAGACAATGACAAGTTTGGGAGGAGACAACCCATCATTAGTAAGTGGGAGCAGTCAGAACCTACAGAAGGAATCCACCACCATGAACTTCAGAGAAAGGGTTAAAAAATAGAAGTACACAGAGATAGAATACTCCTGGAGTTGAAAGAAAGGAAATGCTGTCCCAATTGCTCTCTGGATCTTAACAGAAATAAATATAAACTCCTGTACTTGTAGATTATGCAGAAAATATCTTATCTTCAAATGAATTTGGAAAACTCTGGCTTCAGTACAGTTGAACAGGTTGCCTTACTCCAGAACTTCTCAGAACCTTCGGTACTGAGTGCAGGTTAATGTTTAGCTCGCGGCTCTGAAAGGCAATGTGGTACGAGAGTTTGCCAAATACATTTGACCACGGAATCCTATTTCTGACTGCACAACTAATAACTTTGCTCAGAACAGTGTTTGGGAACGCCTGGTTTAATTGATTTCTTTGTATTTATTTCTCACAATCCCTTCTTCCAAGCACTGAAAGGCTTAGAAAGAGAGAAAACTTTTCTATCCCTTGCCTCCCCTCTCCCACTTCATATGAAGATCTGTTTCCCTTCCCTTCTTCTGGAAATTACTGGAGAAACTGCTTTCCTTCATATAGGAATGGTCTATGAAGTGCTAAGGAATTGTTATTCTTTATCTCATTATGAATAGTTTTAAAAACTGGTTTTTAACTTTTGATTTTTTAAAAATTATATCCATGCTTTTATTGTAAACCATGTCAATCTTTTTTTTTAAATTAGGAAGTACACAAATTTTAAATTATCCATTTTGAATTATTTCATTTCCAATTTAGGAGGTGGGAGTTCCCTATGGTTTATCTCAGAGTTGTTAAACACTAGGCTAGAAGCTGTTTGCTGAGTTTTATCCAATATAAATATGAATTATTGGTGAGGTTCTTTTACTTTATTATTTTCAAATATTTTTGGTTCAGTGAGAAAAGATTTGTTCTTATTTTTAAAAAGTCAAACTTTCCTCAGTGTGTAGGTTTAAAGAAGGGAAAAATATGGAGCAAGTAAAAAAAAAGCTGTGGATTTTATTTTCTTGGAACTTTACACGATTATCTATCCAAAATAATGGTCTAGTTAATCTTACTCTGAATTGCCTGGAGAAAGGTTTTTTGTTTGTTTGTTTGTTTGTTTTAATAGTAATAATACTCCCTACTGGTTGCTTCAGAAGGGAGCAAATGTCATTTTATTAAAATTTGTCTAAGGAAGGCAGCAAATAGGAAAATAGAAAGAATTTGTTAAAATCATTTAAAAAATATTTTCCACATTTTGTTGTATTAAAGCTCAGGCATCAGCAGAAGGCTGTTTCATTAGGAGAGCTCTTCAAAACTTTCATGGGAACTGTGATACAAGCTAGCCTCAAAGAGGAGCAAAAGATAGTTTTTTAGTTCCCTCTGGTGGTTAAAGTTCAGTAATGCTCTTGCTGAGATTCTGTGTTGTTAGCACAGGAAAAAATTACTACGGTGATAATTTCTTTTTATTTTATCCTGCTCAGGAAACAGAGTCTTAAAAATGTAAATTTATTTTACAAGCATATTATTTGAACAGTGTATTGACCCAGGTTATTCTTCCTAATGAGTTATCTAAGATAAAATATCAGGTTGAACCATCTGAAGTAGCGACTATTGCATTTTGACCTACAAAGGTGGCAATTATGTCGTACACAAACAGGTTACGTATACTTATTTGTCAGTTGAATTTTATAAAAGCAGAACAAATTCTCAGACTGGTTTCCTCTCTTTCTCACTTTTCTGGGATCTCCTTTATATCATCAAGGGGAATGGCTTTACTAAGTGTCTTTGTTATCAGGAGATTTCCTAGGCAGAGAAAGACTGGGTTTGTACAATCCATTTTCTAGGGAGAACTGAAAAAATATGACCTAAAAAGAGATTAAAAATTACTGGAGAAGACCTCTAGGTCAAGGCTTGACTAACCATCTCTAAACCCAGTCTATGGTAAATGTTCTCATATCTTGTCATCTTCTTCAAATTAAGCCTTGCTCCTAGAATGGTTTTGAAATGGGTTTTTTTTTTTTTGCATTACGCGGGCCTCTCCCGTTGCGGAACACAGGCTCCGGACACGCAGGCTCAGCGGCTACGGCTCACGGGCCCAGCAGCTCCGCGGCACGTGGGATCTTCCCGGACCGGGGCACGAACCCGTGTCCCCTGCAGCGGCAGGCGGACTCTCAACCACTGCGCCACCAGGGAAGCCCTGAAATGGCTTTTTGTTTGTTTGTTTTCTCTCTTATTTTTTTTAGAGTTTCTCTCCTTCCTTGACTTTTCTTAGCTTTGTACTCTATCCAACCTATCAAGTTTGGCTTCTTTCCTTTTGGTATGTTACCTTGTGCCCGGAATTTTCCCTGCTATTGTCTGACAATTTCTGTTATTTTCAATCCCTCTTTGAAATCTCTAAAATTCTAATTAAATGACGTCATGCCATTGCTTAACCCTACTCAGCAACTTCCAATTACATTCTGAAGAAAGAGAGAGAGAAAGAGAAAATCCTTACTCTGCCCGCAAGGACCTGTGTGATGCATCTCCTTCCTCTCTCTTCACCTTCATCTGGTGCCATCCTTCCCTGCTTCACACCCTGATAACAACATCCATCTTCTTTCCAGTTCTTGAAATCCTCAAACTTTCACCCGTCTTAGAGTTTTTGCACAAAGGGCATCCTCTGCCCACAGCTCTCTTCTTTACAGCTTGGCCAGCACTTGGTCTTTCAGGCCTGGCCTTCAATGTCTCCACAGAGTTTAGTATTCTAAGAATAATTCATGACCTGTGGCCAGTTCCCTAAATAAAAGCTATTATATTTTTTATTTACAGTTTACTTGCTTATTTGTTTATTATCTTTCTATCCTACCCAACTTTAAGCTCCACAGAGAAGGGATCAAGTCTACTTCATTCATCACCCTACAATCCAGTTCTGAAATACTGCCTCGTTTCTTGACACTCAGTACGTGTTCGCTGAATTAATCAATGAGCATGGCCGCCTGGAAGCCTTCCTCAAGTTTACCCAATGTATGTAGTCCTCAACCACGCTTGGTCTCCTCTGCACTCATATTTGCTGTTTATTTATAATGTAATCATTCATTCTTCCCCATGCATTTTCAAAAGGGTTTTTGCATTGTCTTTTGACGAAGTCAGATTTTAAATTGCTGCTTGAACTTACCACGCCACTTGCCCTCACTATGGGAGCCTTCAAGTCTGGAAAAACATTCTCCAAGTACCACTTGAAGCTTTTGCATTTTAGTTTCTTTCGAAGTTCCCGTTGCTGGGTGAGGTTTCCGACATCTAACCCTTGGTCTGTAAGGTGATCCCCATGGCCGTAGAAGAGCTCCTTGTACTCATCAAGCCAGACCTCAGCCACCCTCACCAAGTTCCTCTCCACTGTCTTCATCCGGTCTTTGGGGAAGGAATATGGATTGTCATTTCGGAATATGTGGCCCACTCGGGAACAGGGAATGATCTCAATTTCGCCACCACACATCCACACCTGGAGCAATTTGATGACACACACCAATTATCCAGTGATTGCCCACAAATCGTGGGCAATTAATGACAAGAAGCCACCCGGCAACTTTTTCCCCCTGTTGAAGTACTACTCTTCACTTCTGAAATCCTTTTCAACAGAAAATCAAACTCAACAGGTTTATTTAGTTTTGTATATTGCTGTGGGCCATTTTAGGGTTATTAAAATATATACTTTCTCTTTTCCTATCCTGTATAAATCTTGTTTTTTTCCTAAAAAAATCCTAACAGAATCCCAATGTATGAAATATGTAACATGAGTTCCTGCTTTAGTCAGATCAAGGAAAGGAATATATATTTCCTTTTTTTTTTCAATGTCCCCTTCTCACATCTTGGAATGAGCTGTATGACTTGTGGCCACAACTGAAGACAATTCTTCCTGATCAAGAGCTCAAAGTAATACCCCTGCTACTCTATACACCCCTCTCCATAGGAAAGCAGATGCTTTGGGTGCTCTCCACTATGGCTGCTGCCACCGCTTTCTCAGGTATGAACCAATGGTTATATAAATATCCAGAGTTATCTGAGACATCCTAAGATGCTGTACTATCGCCTGTCGGTGGCCTTCCCTAGTGGCTCTTTTTATCCTTCTGTCACTTGTGTTCTCCAAGATAGCCCGTTACTAAATAATTCCATTATTTCTAATATATTAGAAAAACCTATGAGAGTCATTTTGTGTCAAGTATGCATCCCACAGCATTTACACTGAATGGCAGACAGTTATTTCCCCCACATTCAGATGCAGAAACCATGTTGTGAAATATGAGGGAACTCCAATAAATTTCATGAGAGTTATTGATTCTTCCAAATTCAATCTGGAATATGAAGACATTAATCCAGAGACCTTAATATTTCTGTGAAGTTTCCTCCCAGAGAAAGTAACATATCTGATTGTATTAGTAAAATGAAACTGTTTAAAAATGATAAACTCTTAATTGTAAAGAGAATTTGTGAAACACTTGGTGATACCTTGAAAGAGAGCTCCATATTTTCTCCACCCCAAACGTCGAGCCCAGGATCGTATGTTCCAAGTTCAAAAAAGTAATTTTTATCAATAGAAAATAATCCACCTGCCATGACGGGGCATCTACAAAAAGAAAAGTTGTTTTTTTAATCTCGCATGTCATGGGAGCTCAACTTTTAGAGTGGGTTCCCTACTAGGAGGCATTTTAGAATATTTACCAAGTATGAGGAGGTCTTGAAAGAAGTCACACATAGCATCTAAGTGACAAATTCCCTGGTTTATGTGACAGAACTTGATTAGGGTCAGCGAAGATGGGGCCTGGAACTAGGATTCTTACTTGTCCTTTATGCCCTGACACAAATTCTCCAGAGATGTTATTTTTAATAACAGTTATTTAGTGCTGTTTAGGGAAGACCCGGCAGGCACTGCTGTAAGTGTTATATATGTATTAACTCAGGCCTCACAAAAATCCTGTATGTAACACTAAGAAACTACAACTCAGAAAAGGTAACAAAGTTTCCTAAGGTCACAGACTGGTAGGCTGTACATCTGGGGTTCAAATTTGGGTGGTCTGGCTTGACTCTATGATTTCTCCGCCGCTATACTGCCTCAACTGTACACAAACTTTACTGACAGCTTGTTATGTGGCAAACACTTTTTAAAGCACTTTATATATAGTATTATCTCATTTAATTCTCAAAACAATCCAAGAGGTAGCTACTTCTGTTAGTCTTAAAGTAAAAATGAGGAAACAGAGACTCAAAGAGGTTAAGAAACTTCTTAAAAGTCACCACTAGTACCTAGTAGAGTTCAGATTTAAACCCAAAGGGTCTGACTCCAGAGCCTTCACTGCTGTTATTGGTCATGGGGAACAGAAACTACATTTGAGTCAGCAGTCAGACAAGGCAGTCATCACTTCCCATGGTGGTCACCAAGGGCTCCCCCTGCTCTGCCTGAGACTGGCTGAGTGCTCAAACTGCAGGTCTAGACTTTGGGGGAAGTGTTAGGAAGCTCCCACCACTTTGGCTTCAGGTCTAACCTGTGTTCTTCAATCCAGTTTCTCCAGCAATAAAGCCCCAATTATAATTCGCATCCAGCTTCTGTGTCTATTTCTCAATTTATTCACAGAATTTTGCACCCTTCCCATAGAAAGTACAGGATTAGACTCAAAAAGAATTAGAATGATATCTCTATTACTATTATTTACTCTTAATCTTTACTCATGTTGACTTTAATATTATGTGTGATTATATAGCATTTATGCAGCAC
The DNA here is from genome assembly GCF_003031525.2 of Neophocaena asiaeorientalis asiaeorientalis. Taxonomy (NCBI): domain Eukaryota; kingdom Metazoa; phylum Chordata; class Mammalia; order Artiodactyla; family Phocoenidae; genus Neophocaena; species Neophocaena asiaeorientalis. The sequence continues at coordinate 8,884,452 of NW_020185336.1, forward strand.
ATTTAAGTGGCTTATATTTCTTAGTTTGCAAATCCCAGAGAACAGGAGTAGTGTTTGTGAATTTCCCTGGTTCAGGGCTGGATAGGGTGCAATAGCCCACTGAAAAGGTGAGTTTTTGTTGTGGGAAACTAACGTCTCAGGAAAACATTGTTTGCTTTTGGTCATTTATTGGCTAGAACTGTAATTCTTGGTGTTCTATAGACTGACAGCATATACTTGTTTTGTGGAATTGCTTCCTATGCCTTTATAAAAAAGATATATGACTCCTTCCCAATCTTAAGTTTCACACACTTACCTTATTATATCAGTTTCTTTGATTTTGTTTTTTGCAACAACGTCTGGAGGAATTGTTCTCCAACCAAAGTTCATTGGCCACACAAAGATGCCTCTCTGAAAGTTGTCCACTGTCATGTAACTAGTCCAGGAAAAAAAACCAAAGTGCTACCTGAGATCATACACATACACTTAACCAACCCGACATCATGTCTTGTGCAAGTGAATGAAACAAGTGCCTACGCAGATGATTTTAGGTCATCACAAACTTTTTAACAACGTTTCAATAAAATGTATGAGTATAATTTGCATCAGTGACTAACTGGCTAGATTGCTCACTTTTACCTTACACTTCTCTTTTAATAATGTTCTAGCCATTTTTGAGGAAAAAAAACCCACTTAAGAATATATATGTGTATGTGTACGTATACATATGTATACATACAGATACCACAGAAAGAAAAACTAATCTTAAGGAAAATAAATATTTGGGGGTTCAGCTGACTAGAAAGAGGAAAGATCTGGACGATGAGTATTAGTATTTATTAGCATTAAGGGTTAAGAATTTGTGATAATCAAATAAACAATTGGATTGATCAGCTTTCATCTCAAGATATCTATCATGTATTTCCATTTATTTAAACAGATAAATCGTGTATTACTTAGATTTGCAAAAATGTACATATTAGGAGTATGAGCAGTACTTTCTGCTGCTGGTTAAAACTCACTTAAGTATCTTGTGGAATATGACAATATTACCTCATATCCTTATCATTGATGACTTCAATTACTGGACAGGCTACTTTCTTTCTACTTAAATAAACTCTTTCCAGAAGAGGTTCCAACCAACCAACGTTACATTCCACATGAGAATCTAAGAATGTCAACACGTCACCTACAGAGCCAGAAAAAGAACAATTATTTGAAAATGCAATACACTGAATGTGTGTACGTCACGTTCAAAAGTCCTGGGGACTGATCCAGAAATGTGGTTGTAAAGGCAGCAGTCTTTTCTTCTCACTGAATTTCTTCCTTGTCTCTCTAATTTCATTCCATAATGACATAAAAGAAACTTTGTTTCTAGCAGTCGCTTGGAGCAAGCATTATTTATGTTTGGAAAAAATTGATCAGCCACTTGGAATGCGGAGCCAAGGCTCTGAAGGGAATATTTAGTATTAAAATTAGTTGCTTTTGTCCCTTCTAAGGAGGGTGGGTCCCATTAACTCTGGGGTAGAGGACTGGGACTTTGTTTTGCAGAAGACAAGGAAGAGTTTGAGATTCCAAGTTTGGCCTTAGGAATGACGAAGAGGAAAAATCGCTCCACATTATAGGAGTAAAAAGGATTTAAAGTGGGGGAACTAGTAAGACTAGGAGGTAGTTTTAAAAGGCTTACGGAGGGGGGAATGGGGAGTTGTTTAATGGGTATAGAGTTTTAGTTTCATGAGATGAAAAGAGCGCTGGAGATTGGGTGCCCAACAGCGTGAATGTACTTCACGGTGAACTGTACATTTGAAAAATTGTCTGTCCTTGTTGAACACAGACCCCCACTTAGGTGACCAACTTAGGATACTGCTGCTAGCACCAATTAGTCATGGAGCATTGTGCTTAGAGTTCCTTGATGAATGTGGACCTGCTGCCCATTTAATTTGACAGAATGATTTATAAGTGATGGTGAGGAAATCACGTGTCTTCCCTGCAGCAGAAACAAGTTGTAGAAATTTACACAAAGACTGTTGCTCTTCAGGAGACCTGAGAGTTGGCCAGAAGTTAGATGTCACTTGTTCTCCACATACTAAAAGTTAGCCAGAGAGTTACACTTTTGCCTTATTATTTTGTAGAAGACTCTTTCAGACTCTCAGAGAGCCTGATATTACTCTGAGACCAGATGTGGCTAACTCGACTTCTGTTTCTGCATGTCCTTGGATATCTGATCTCAACCTTGCCTGTGGCTTCTCTTCCCTCCTCTCTGAATCCTAAAGGGTAAGTCTTTAGGAAGCAGTAGCTGTCAAGGCCTGTCAGATTCTGGATTCAGAGCCTTACCTTTGATCTCTTTGTTTGGTCAGGCATTCTAGAGAAGATTTCTACACTGGTACCTTTGCTGATCTCTGATTATAGAGACTCTTCAAATCCACCGCAGGCTGCTGCCTATGCTCTACTTGTGAGGTCAGGGGAATGCCTGGGAGAGTTTGGGAGGACTCACTAGGCTGGCCAGCCCTGCTCAGTGCCATCCTTGAATGGTCCCTGAATTACATCCTTGACTAAATCTGGTACAGGACCTCCTGAGTTCCCTTAAACTCTCCACAGGGTTCAGGTGCATTTCAGGGCAGTTGGATTTATCTTTAGATGAGGCTGTTATTAACCGCATCAAACAGACATTTCTGCTTCTTTCCAAACTCAGACATCAGCCCTCCACTAATGCTGCTCAAAGTATGGGCCATAGACACTGCCATCTATAGGGAGATAGGGACAGAAATTGAGAACAAATGTTTTGAAACTTTATAGCAGTTTGCCAGAGTAATTGGTTAATTTATTGTCTATTTCATATACATGTGTGTTATATATACATACACATGTATATAATTATGTATATATCTATATGTGTGTATGGATGTATGTATACATAATTGTGTATATAGCTATTTTTTCCCCATTTCTCTTTTTAGGTAATTCATTTTTATTATCATTTATAAAGGTGTCCACAAAAAATGGAAATGAAAAGAAGTCCTTCTGTGATAGTTTGGGAAGTCACTCTGCCGCATAGTGGCAAGCAATTAAGATGCACCTCGCTGAAGTTTTTCAGAGTTGTGCCCCCTTAGTGAGTCATTAAAACAATTTACTGGGATTGGCCAGAATCTAAAAAAAATAAATAAAACAGAAAAGAAGATATTAGAATCCGTCATGCATTTCTTAACATGGGTCACGGTCAAAAGAGTTTGAAAGTTACTAAACTAAGGCTGAGCTAATGTGTTCAAGGGTGTTAATGAATGACTGAGAAACAAATGTACACTTTTACATTTGGATTTACTAAATTCAAAAAAAATCATTTTATGGTGTAACTATAAGTTATTGAGAAGGCCGATGGCAATAACTTTGATCAAGTTCATCGCACCCCTTCTGAAGGTGGCCCCTCATGCTGTCTAACAATTTGGGCTGTTCTGGAGATCATTACCAGCAGGCCTTGTGCTCCAGGCAGGCAGAGAGACAGTTTTTATAAGCAGCACGGTTTTGGTCCTGTGTTCATCAGCTTTCTCTATATGGATGTCTAATTTTCATCTCAAACTGAGATGGACAAAATCAGAGCTCAGTGGCAATCCCAAACCTGTTCCTCTGGTCATAGCCCCACCATCCACCAACTTGTTCAGATTCCAATCCTAGGGGTTTTTTTGACTCCTCATATTAACACTCTCTTCACATCTTACCTGATGGCAAGTCCTGCAGGCTCTGTGTCCAAAGTAATTCTAAATCTGACCACTTCCTCTATCTGCTCTGGTACATTTCTGGTACCTGGACAACTACAGTAGCCTCCTAACTGGTCTCCCTACGTCCTCTCTGACTTCCCTAATACCTATTCTCTACAAAATGGCCAGAATGAGCTTTTAAAATGTAAGTCAGACAATTTTATTCTCCTTTTTAATGTTCTTCATTGACTTCACATTATACCAAGAATATCGCCTGCATTTCTTAAGTGACTCAGAAAACTTTACAGAAGACAGCCTTTGCCTTTCTCCCGCAATGCATCTCTTACCACTCCCTCCATGGTCAGCACCCATCAGCCATAATAAACTTCTTTCTTTAATTTGAATATACAGAGCTTGTTTCTGCATTGAGACATTTGCATTTTTTGTTCCTTTTGCCTGGGAATGTTCATCACACAGATCTCAGCTCAAAAGTTATCCACTTGGACTATTTCTTGACTATTTTATTTTTGTATCATTTGTGGATAATGACTTTCCAAAGGAAATCAAATGGAGAATTTCATTAAATTTTTCCAAATGCAGTCCATAATTAAGAATCTTAGCTGTCACCACAATGCCCGTTTTGGTGTGATGTGCTTGTTGTCAATTTAAAACTTCCATTACAGAGAGAAGAAATTTGTTAGCAAACCAATGGGATAAGAAAAGTTCCAAATCTGGGGTCTAGTTGCAAGACAGTGAAACTCTGGTGAGCAGATAATTCGGCTTCAGACAATGCTTGAATCCAAGCTGGTGGAGGTCTGCAATGCTATGGCTTATAGGGGCAGAGTGGTGGCTAAATGTCTAGAAGCAACAAAATGTAGTAGAAACAAGTGTAGGTTCTAAAGCCAAGGTTTCTGGGTTCTAATCCTGGCTCTACCACTTACTAGCTGGGAGAACTTGTCATAACTTCAGTGTGCCTCCTTATTCTCATCTATAAAATGAGGGAAATGATTGTATCTACTTCATAGAGTTATTGTAAGGATTAAATCAATTAATATAGAAAGTGTGCAGAATGGTACCTAGTACATAAGGTCAACTATTATTATGGGGTACAAGTGCATCCAGAGAGGATGTGAAAATGAACCAAAATGTTTGATGCTATTTTTAGAATACTTATGGAGAGAAAAGATATACCTTCTCCCCCATTCACCCACTAATACCCACACACTAAAAAGAGGTGAGGAAAAGAAGGCATGTTACTCTTTGGGAAGAGAGGGCAATTGGAAGAGCAGACAAAAGTCAGGGGAGAGATAATTAATTCTGAAGTTCTCAAAACCGATGGGGTCAGGTCAAAAAGTCACAGGCTTAAAGGGGCACCTTGTGGTCAAATTTGGGATGATTTGAGCACACACACACAAATATGAATACTAATACTAATGCTGATAATATACACATTGACTTTTCCAAGGCATAAATCCATAGTGAAGTGGGCATAACAGGGGGTTAGAAAGGAGGAAGAGAAAGAGGGAGAGAGGGGAGAGAGAGGCAAAGAGAAAAAGAAAAAGGGAGATGTCTTCTTTACAAGTTGAATGCCAGCTCTAAAAGAAGAAGGAATGAGAGGTTTAGAAAAACAGTTTTGCAGTCCTCAGTGTAATGATTGATTCAAGCAATGTTCATCAATGGCTGCTAGATTATTGGATAAAATGTTGTGAGGGCAGACTTAGAGAATGAACTTATAGTTACCAGAGGGGGAAGGGTGGGGGGGGGAGGGATAGACTGGGAGTTTGGAATTGACACGTACCCATTGTTAAACTTAAAACACCTTTCCATAAGAAATTTTAAAATATAAGAAAGAATGTTAGCAGTGAAAAAAAAATGTTGTGAGGAAACAGAATACTCACATGGATCAAAGTATCACCCACAAATTACTTCCTACTCTGAGGAAAACTCTAGCTGTCAACATCTTAACCAAGTGCTTAAAATTAGTATCACCAACACTGGGACGACCTGGCATCGTGTCTCTTGATTTGAAGCGATAAGAAGTTCACAATTCCCATCACCTATGTAATAGAATTCTATATGGTATTCACGGAAAACATCCTGCGAGATAACAGTGAGAACATTTCCGAACATGGTCAATTGCACGAAGTAAATGGCCTGTACTCTTCAAAAAAAAAAAAACAACTCAAGGGTAAGTAAGCAATGTATGTGGACTTGTCTATTTTAGACTGAGACTAGGAAGACCAAGTAACCAAATGCAGTGCATGACACTGAATTAGGTTTCTAATTTCAAAAGTGAGAAGCAGTTATTAAAAAATGGGGGAGCAATGAGGAAATTTGAAAAGATCATTTATTAGGTGATATTTAGATGATGAAAGTCGTGCTAATGTAAGAGAATGTCTCTATTCTTCAGAGATGTCTACTGAGGTACTTAGAGATATGGTGTCATGATGTCTGTAAATTCCTTTTCAAAAGTTCAGAAGAAGAGTGTACGTATGTATGTGTCTGTGTATGTGTGTGACGAAGCACGTAAAACTTTGTGGCATGAAATGATGGATATACGAGTGTTCACTGTATTATTATTTCAAATTTTCTGTATATTTGGGAAACAAACTAAAATAAAAATGTAACCAAAACAAAAAATTAGAAGCTTCTTACCTGTTGCGTTCTGTGCCCCTGCCAGCCTGGCTCTTATTAAGCCATGTCTCTCTTTGAGGTGAAGAATCCTAACTTTTGGAAACTGAGACATGTATTTATCCAAGTTATCTTTCAGGTAGTCTATATCAGGGCAAGGATAGACAAGGAAACACTTTAATTAATGAGATCTGGACAATACCAGAAGTGCCTCTTCACTATCAAATTCCCAAAACCATAACATTTACTATAGTCACTAAACTTTATTCTTTGAGCCATGATGTCATTTTCTTGGATGGATTTTTCTCTGGGTTCAGTACTCTAAGCTCTCCGTTTTCCCAAAACCCGAATCCATCTTTTCAGTGTAGCCAAGTTACGGAGAGGAGGGCTCGCCTTTTCTGAGGACTTGTCAGGACAGGTACAAATTTACCTTGAAATAAATAAAGCTCAGGTTTCTGCACAACCTTTTCCCCTGCTAAGGCCCCTTCTAAGACCTAGGGGAGAGTCTAAGTATTGTATGCAAACTGGAAAACTTGCAAAAGAAATATATTGTAACTGCAATTGGCTTAGACCACTGTCACTTCCTACTATGACACCCCCTCTGTCACACCTCTGCTCTCTTGTTCTTTTTGGGGGTTTTGTGGGGTATATTTATGTAGCTTGCAGTTACTTCTATGTACAATTAAGTTATTGACATATCCCAGGTAGGAATGTCTTCTAGGAATACTTCTGCTGGTCACTTTTCTACTAATTGTGAATTCTTTTTCTTAAAGAGGACCCCATAGAAGCTTTGGGTCCCACAAAATCCGAATAGGCCATTCCTAAAGGGACTATTCTCTGCTTGGTAACTCGATGCTATTTCTGTTTATGCTATCGAGGCCACTTCTTAAAATTTTCAACCAGTTTTCCTTAGGTATCTCCCTGCTCCTGGAGCTCAGTGTGACCCTGGTAGGTACTCTGAGGCTGAGGGAAATGGCTCCTGCCCTTGGGGTCATGACCAGGGCTAAGCTGCTCTATTAAGATTGTTGTCTCTTTGCTGCTTTCTAAAATTTTCTGAAGTGGGTTGCATTTTGGGAATTTGTAATGTGGTCTAGGACCTCTGGCGGTCATGGGACTATTTACATACACAGTTTTTTTGACAGTCCAAAGGGAGAGATTCTTCACTGTAATAAACACGAAAGTAAAGACAGTGGTGGATTCTGCCTTTGAACTCTGTTGGCACCTCATTTTTCTTGTCCCTTTGGCAATTTGTCTTCTCAACACTTAGCTGAACATATAATAGGCTTGGCTCTGGAAGAAGAGAACATAGGCCTTCCATTTCATTGTTTACTATAACTCTAGCTATTATCAGTAGGAAAGGCATCCCATTAATTATGGAGTTTTTGCTTGTTAGATTCCATAAAAAGTTATTTATGCAATTGTAGAGAACACCTTATGGTCTCTGGAACTTCAAGGAGCTGTAGTTAGAAAATCACTTCTACCTGGCAGAGAAGTCATAGCTAAAGGGAAGTCTGCGGTGGCTAGTTGATAGGCCCTGGATAGTTGAGCTGAATTTCTGTTACCCATAGACGTTTGGACTTAGGCCTCTAAGGCACAACATGAGAAAATGATTTGGCATTTGTAAAATGTTTATGCTTTATCGAATTATCCTGTAATTTCCATCCAAACTGCTATTGCCTCATATCAAAGTTTGATTTTCCAGGGGGTAGTTTTCTTACCTTTGGTGCTGAAGTCATCCACCAGTAGAATCTCCTTGATGAGGTGCAGAGGAGAGCGGTTGAGGACACTATGAACAGACCTCAGGAGAGTGGACCACACCTCATCCACAAAGCACATGATGACACTGGTGGTGGGGAGGTTATTGTGTACGAGTTGCTCTGCACACCTGGGCCATAACAAAAGCAGAGCACAAAAAATGTGCCAACAAGATCCACAAGGTGGTTTTAAAAGTCACAGAGTGCAATTGTGTGTAAATACACACACACTCACACCATCTATCCATCTATCTATCTATCTATCCATCCATCCTTCCATCATCTATTTATATCTTTATCTTTATATCTTTCTATCCATAAGATGATTTTCTCATGTGCTTTTGTTGGGGAGAGTTATAAACAAAACAAAAGAGCAGAGGAAGGATACCAAATGACAATTGTTGCTATAAGAGGCCTAGACATGCCAGACATGAGAATGGCCTGTGGAGGCATTACCCTGCAGTGGAAAGGACATAGGCTTTGCAGGCAGTTAAGACACTACTTTGAGTCCCACAGCCAATATTTCTCAGATATTTGTCTATTGATACTTTACTTAATCTCTCTGTGCCTCGGTTTCCTCATCTGTAAAGTGAGGGAATGGTTCTTACTGAAGAGAGGTTTACAGTTTAGTGAGAATGCATACTAGCACAGTTTCTGGGCACAGGAATTCACCAAATGGTAGCTATTGCTATCCTAATTAGGTTATATACCACAAGAGAACATGCCTATTCTCTTATTTAATGTTACTTAATTAACATTAATTCAGCTAATGTTACCAAGTAGCTTATGAGTGCCTTCCCAGTTGGCCTTCAGCCAAATGCCAAAGAAAATATTCTTTCCCACTGCATGTATTTATGGATATAGATGATATGTATTCTATACTAATTAAACTCTTAAATAGCTAGCTTCTCTATCTATTTAAGGGGTTTTGCTGAGACCCTCTGTGCTACAGGGTAGCCACAGCTGAAATAATTTTGCTGGCATGGAAGTGAGACAATGGCTACAGTGGGAGTTGGTATTCAGGTGGGTTGTAATTGGTCTTGGGACTTCTCCATGCCCTGAAGTGCATCGTGCCTCACTGCTGACATTCTCCCATCTTCCACCTGAGTAACTCTTCACAGGATGGAACCCAGTGGAACCTCACAAAGAGTATTTGGCATATTTCTAACGCAGCTACTCTTAGTAATGTGATAATTAAATTACAATGATCATAAATAAATATTATCAGCCTTCTGCATTATTTCATTTTAAACCTCAGACTAACAGCATCTCTTCCCCTTTTTATAGAAGAATAATTGAAATCATGGGGAGTCTAGTCCATGATTATACTGGTAGTAAATGGCAGAGCGGGGACTCCAGCTCTGGTCCAGTTTGGCTCCAGAAATAACTATTCAGGAAATATTAAGTCCACAAGAATAAAAGCGGCTGGCTGTAGATGTGGCATTTTGTGGGAGCAGGTACTTCTGCCAGACAACATAACTACACTGTGCTTAGTCTGAAAATAAGAAATAGATAAGAGTAAAAGCCATAGAAAAAAACACATTAGAATGGCACTTTGCAGTTGGTAAAATACTATTATGTACATAGTTAAATTCAATCTTTATAACAAATACTTGAAATATACACTATTATACACTTCTTCAAATAGAGCAAACTGGAGCTTAAGAAGTCAAATGAACGACCAAATGTAACACCCTTCACTGGAAAGAATGTATGTGAGAATGTGAACAAATAGTTTAATCCAGATCTAGGTCATCAGAGAAAATGAGGTGAAAAGGAAAGTGGTAGAGGATTTTGAAGGTACTGGGGAAGTAGGGTTAAATATTCCATCTTGGGCTCTAAGTTGGGAAAGAGGAAGTAAAGCTAAGAGGAGTTTATTGGCCTGAGTGAAAGGAAGAGTATAGAAAACATCAGTGACCTCCTGTGACTCTCTCATCTCTAATTTTATAGTGTAAATGAATGGGAAACGCACATGTCACACATAAATATTCTTTACGACATTTGGTCCTGAAAAAAATAAATCAATTCTAAAAAGGAAGTATATATAAGTCCATGCCACTCTCTCTACTAAATGTAAAATAGCTAGCTAGTGGGAAGCAGCCGCATAGCACACGGAGATCAGCTCGGTGCTTTGTGACCACCTAGAGGGGTGGGATAGGGAGGGTGGGAGGGAGACGCAAGAGGGGCTATGGGGATATATATATATATATATATATATGTATAGCTGATTCACTTTGTTATAAAGCAGAAACTAACACACCATTGTAAATCAATTATACTCCAATAAAGATGTTTAAAAAATAAAATAAAAAGGAAGGGTCAGCTGCACAAATTCTGCCTGAGCCATCTGAATCAGCAGGCCTTAGCTGTGAAGTCCTAGAGCTGCTTTATTATTAAAATTAGGTCGACTTTAGAAACATCTAGTTACAAATGAAAATACATTGGGGAGAGTTAACTAAGCAGGCTAACTCATGTTATATAACAAGGAAGATGAATCTTCTCATCTTATAAAACAGTCGATTTTTTGGGCCTCTTTTAGAAGAAAGTTCTAAATGGTAATGTGAGCCAGTCTGAAATTGGAGGTTGAAAGAATGCTCAGGGATTTGAGAGGTTTGGGGAAGGCACCTCCCTGCACCAAATACCTGCTCCTTCTTTCCTCCTTTCCTCTCCATTATCTGTTGTGATGCCTTAATTTCCCCATCAGGAGTCTATATAGGTAGATCAGGAAGGATTCCACTAGATCCAATGTAGATTTCTATCCCAGGAAATAGTACCTCTGCCAGTTATGGACAAATATATATTTTAGATGCGTTTGAGGAATCACATTGAAGATGACCCTGTGGAAGATTATGCTATACAGATCATACTGGTGCCTGGAAAAGGGGGTGGCATTAAAAGATGGGGAAGAGGGGCACAGAAGGACATGTGAGAGGTTTCAAATACAAAGTTTCATAGCGTGTCTTGGTTTGGGTGGCTGAGATGCCAGGCTACTCTATCATTTATAGGTACCTGGTTTCCTGCATTACTAAACAGGTTAAACATGTTTCCAGGTGTATAGAAAACCCAGCATGCTTGTTTTGTTCAAAGGCACAGTGGGTCAGACAGGAAAGACTTTCAGCCTTATTAGCTCTTGCATCATTCTCACACACGGACTGTCATCTACTTCCCATAGGTGGTGAAACTGTTTCAAGTTATCCTACATTGACCCGACTGAAGGAAATTTCCTTTCGTCCAGTTTGCCCATTGGAAACCTTTCTGCCATATTGGAGGGAGGAGTTGCAGCTCAAGTCAAGTCTAAGTTAAATGCAAGATATTTCTGAGTTAGTAATCTTTTTTGAGGTTAATAATTCATATTTGTATTGTATATGCCCAGTCATCACACAAGTGAGGTATTTAGAGTCTACAGGCCTTGTGCTATACTTTAAAATTAACCCAACCTGTAACCTGTATGTTTGGGGGAAGTCTAGGCTGAGATTACTGTAGTCTGTCCAGGTACTAAAAATAAAGGGGGATTCTAACGTGGGGGGCTCCACTGTCCTGCACAAAGTGGGTCCACTACTGTGTGGGAGAGAAACACTCTGGACTTGAGGAAGATGACTAAATACTGAGATCTTTCTGATACTTATTGGCTGCATGCCTATGGGCAAGTCACGTAACTTTTCAGAACCTCAGTTTCCTCGCTGTTAGGATGAAGATTACAACGCCTTCATCACCGAATGTCTGTAAAGATTTGATGAGATGATGGAGATAAAAATATTTCTGTAAGTTCCATGGTAAAAAACCCGTGCAAGGTCCTATGATTATGCAAAAGCACATGCACCCATTTTGACTGCACGCACTGCCCTTTTCCCAGGCCGTCCTTTAATCCAAATCTATCAAGGGCTCATCATTTACCAAGAGACTCAGAAAGTGATGCGTTTTGCCTTCTTGGCTTGTATGTGCTGAAGGCTCAGCAACTAACCTGATTTGTGTGTAGCCTATCGAATAAAGAAGGTTTTAAATCAGACGATTGAGGAAATGATAATATTCCCTCATGTCTATGAATTTTTCATTCTTATTCCAAAACAGTCAAAATGGACTATGTGGGTCAAGTCTCAGCGTTCACAGGTTTGAACAGAAGGTCGAGGAGAATATTTTCTCAGCTTCTATTTGCAATTCAACTACTGCCTCAGTGTGAGCCTTCAGGGGCCTTTCCTCTCCAAGCTCTGGTATCTTTGGGAGAATCAGAAAGAGAATAGAACATCTAGCTGAGGAGCTCTGTCCAGAATTATATTCTTTTCTGCAAGACCTTAGAATTATTGAAGCTTCTTTTCCTCTCACTGATAAGAGGGTATAGTGATATAAAATTTTTACTTTTATGTTTTGTTCTTTCTAGGGTAGACTAACCCTGACATTTAGTCAGAATTGCCTGACTACTAAGTTAGAAGTTTTCAGTCACACTCAGCACCCATACTCCAAAGGCTGAAGCTGTGTTTCCTGAGGTAACTGCCTACCCATCAAAGCTACTGGACTCGGGCTTAGAAATATAAGCCACCAGCATCAATATTCACCAGTTCAACAATAGTCTATTTTGAGCAGGCAGCTGTCAGAGTGAGGTAAGGGATGGGAGGGAGAAGAGCAGGAGGTGGGGGCTTCCGTGGTGGCACAGTGGTTAAGAATCCGCCTGCCAATGCAGGGGACATGGGTTCGAGCCCTGGTCCGGGAAGACCCCACATGCCGTGGAGCAACGAAGCCAGTGTGCCACAACTACTGAGCCTGTGCTCTAGAGCCCGTGAGCCACAACTCCTGAGCCCACGCGCCTAGAGCCCGTGCTCCGCAACTAGAGAAGCCACAGCAATAAGCCTGTGCACCGCAATGAAGAGCAGCCCCCGCTCACCGCAACTAGAGAAAGCCCGCGAGCAGCAATGAAGACCCAATGCAGCCAAAAATGAACAAATAAAAATAATAAATGAAATTTAAAAAAAGAAAAAGAGCAGGAGGTGGTGTGATGTGGCAGAGATAGTTCTGGGTGGAGGTTAGGGCACCTTTCAGGTAGTTCTGTCTCTCCTGGGGTCTGTGACCTTGGACAAGTCACTTCCTTCCTCAGACTTCTCTGTAACGCAGGGGAGAGTATTAGAGTTCTCCTGAAGCTTCATCTAGTATTGACTTTCGGTGAGGTTTTATGTAATTTTAGCCTCATAAGTGCTTCCCTCTGGGTCATGAGAGCCAGAGCAAAGGTAAATTAAAGTGTTGTTTTGGGCTTTAAATCTTTGGACATTTTCTCTCTGGTCCTTAGAAGCACCTTAACAAGGTCCTGCGTGATCTGGACTCTGCTTACTTCTATGGTCTCATTTCTACCCTCCCTGCTCTCCCCAACCCTACATCAGATTTCCCTCAGTTTCTCAATGGATTATTCTTTTTACCCCCTTTCCCATGTCTCTAACTCCCTCCCCCTTCAGGTTTCAGATGAAACACTTCTGCGCTCTCTCAGGCCAGGCTCAGCCTTTCTCTTCCTTGTCCCAGTAGTTTACTCTGCTTCCGAAGAACGTTTTCATGTGTTTGCCTTGAAGGCAGGACCCATGCTCAGATGTTAGATTGCAGGGTAGGCAGGCACTCAGAGATATTTGTCCACTGCTGAGCTGTGGTTGTTGGGCAGTTTTATAGAGTCACCTTTGCTTAGTGCTGTATAGAAGATGATTTCCTGTAAATTTTCTCCCTGACAAGGTACCTGACGTGCAAAACTAATTCCCCTCGTATACCTCTGACCCTATCCCCCTCCCTGCAGCTACCCACCCCGAGTATAAGGAAGAGAGATGTTTTAATTTCTGCTAAAGTCATATGATTATAAGGAAACAAAAGAAAGAGGAGCTGTATCCTATGGAAAGAGCACTAGAATTAGAAGTCAGAAAATTTTCTTGCTGGGACAGCAGACCTATCAGTGAATCTTCCAGAGCCTCACTTTTCTCATCTGTAAATCACATGAGAGATAGTATGTCTTTCATAGTGCTGTTGTGAGGATTGTTTAGAATAAAAAAACTCCACACGCATGTAAAATCTACACACACACGCACAATCACTGCCTGCAACATAAATAAGCACCTTTTTGGTGAGGCTCAGCAAGGGACAGATCCCCTTTATTCAGAGAGGCTTGGCAAACCCAGGAGAGGTAGAGGTGTGGTTGGCCACTATAAGGGCAGAGCAGGTGGGGTGGGGAGAGAGCCAACCTGGTGTAGTTGAATCATTGCCGAGTGAAGAAAAATCAGAAGACTGAGGGTTGGATCCCAACCCTACCATTCATGAGCTGTGAGTCCCTGGGCAAGTTACCTTTCCCTGTGCTCTTTTCCTCATCTGTAGCACTTTATCAATCTGGCATGGCTGTTGTGAGGATCAAACACGATGACGTACACGGAGAATGGAAGGTCCCAGCTGCCCAGCTCATGACAGGCAGTGAGCAAACAGGCGTGGAATGAAATGAACTGCCACCAACTGCATTGCCTGCCGCAATCTGAAACCTCAGCTTCCTCTCTAAGTCTCAGCTTCTCTGCAGGTGAAGCTGGGACAGCGACAGTACCTGCCTTGAAGAATAACTTTAAGGAACAAATGAGAAGGCAAGTCGTAAAGGCCTTTTTAAATACTGTACTCAAGTTTCTCTGCACTGACCCTTCTCACACATACCCGTACACCAACGTTTTAGAAGTGGGGCCAGTTTAGAAGATATTTTAGTTTCGAATAATATAGATTTTTTTTAAACATAGAGGAGACTCTAAAAAGCTCCCTTTATTCTGAAAGCAAACAACAAAACAGAGCTTCTAAACAGACATTGCTATTTTTCCCCCATTTTCTGAACCTTGAGCAAAAAAACGTTCCCTTCTTGAGAGGCTCTGCTCTGAATGGGTCACCCAGGACAGCCCAACAGGGAGTTATTTTCTGGGATAAGAGTACTCAGGGCAGTATCACCATAAGAATTTGATAAATAATTTTATGATGGTTAAACTGGGCCCTGGATGAGGTGTGTAAAAAAGAAGTGTACACAGGTTCAAATTTCTACATTCACTAATTCCTCTCTCGCATAAATATTTCTAGGTCTCTGGCGGTATTTAGATGACAAAGTCACGGATTTGCTTTAACATTTCTCAGTCTTACATTAATTAGGCACTGTTTTCTTCTCTTTGAATCAGTGGCAGAAGTGTGTTTTATATCCTCTGGTCACCTCTCTCCTTATCGTTCCCCTAGTTGTGGGGAGAGTGTGATAAGTAAAAATGTCAAAAGCTCTATGGTCATCTTTTGGCCACATTTAAACTTTGTCTTGTTATGGTCTAGCCTGCACCCTTTAAACAAAGTTTGCTTTATATTTCCAGCTTCCTGATACAACTTTTTAGTGAAATAGCACACTGTGCTCTAACACACACGGACACACTAAGGTACATATACACATACACACACCCAATTCAAAAGCAACATTGCTTTGTGTACACTCATGGAAGAGAAAACAGGAAATAACCCTTTTAAATCCATCTTGTGGGATTTATTTTTTCCCCTGCCCTTGTTCGCTTTCTCAGGGAGGTCTCAGAGCTTTTCCAGTCAATTTTAGATAATGTTCTCCTATCACTATTAGTCACAAAAGCTGTCTCATTTCACCAATTAAAATACTAATCTTATGTAAAACTAAGGACACTGAACTTCATATAACAGTAAAGTTTCTCTTTTCTCTCAGCCTGATACACACATCTAGAAGCATGAAGTTTGGAAGGCTATGTGGTCAGTTTACTTTCAGTAATTCATTAGTTGTGGTTTTGGACCTCACTAGGATTGGGAGAGTAGGGGAGAGGTGGAAATTTAGGTTCTATAAAGGTTTTTCTTTCCCCTCAGTAAATTGGACTGGTTTGTGGCAAATGCATGGTGCTATCTTTTGCTTTCCATATGTGCCAAAAGAAAACTCTCTTTAGCTGTGTAGGAAGGAATCAAATCATTGGTTGACAGTCCCAGCTCTGGGCTAAGAGAATAGGCCCATTCTAGTTGCTTTATTGAGGGGCTTGCCAGAGTACTGTAGGAAAAGCAAAGCATTAAAATAAACAATTGGCTAACATCGTGATGACACAGCAGTGCTAGAAGCATGCTGTAATTCTTACTGTCCTCTAAAAAACTAAATATTGGCAGCAAACATGTCTTTGAGTCATTTTTCTCTAAATGCAGATTCAGGAAGTGCACTCTTAAAATAAGTTCATTTTTGGAGTTACATCTTCACTCTAGCTGCAGGCCACAGGACAGACTTCTCTAAGTAGAATTGCTCTGCATTTCCAGTAGATAGGACCATGTTTTAGCAAAGCCTGTGTGTATGTATTGATTATTGCTGGCTAAAACAAACTTCAATAATTAATAGTAAGCACTGCAAGGATTAGCTTTTTATAAAGAAAGGGTTAAATATAGAAATTTGAAATAACCGTCAAAACAGTATTTTATCTGAAGCATATTTTATAGGCAAAAATTCTAAGCAAAATGAAATTGTATTTTATTTACTGGCATAAAACATTCTCATAAATAAGATAAGGAGATTTTCAACCATTGAAAGTCAAAACATTAAAATGACAAACCAAGCAACAACAAAAATATGAATTAATGAATGAACATGAATTAATGAATAGACAATAGTGTTAGAATAGGATGTATTTACCTTAAACGAGACACCAACATATTCCATATATTCAAAATGAAAAATTAGGAAGTCATTATTAATTTGTAAAATGACTTCTTGCAAGCCTAATTTGAATAGTTATCTATCATTTATTTTTTAAAAAATAGTATCAGTATTCAAAAATCATTTCAGAGAATCTTATCTTTAAAACCATATTGTGTAAACTTGAGTCCACAGCACTGTGCTCAGTGCTAAATGGATACAAAATAAAGTAAAAGACAGAGTTTCCTTCCTAAGCTTAGAATTTTACTGAGAAGTTGAAACAGATTCTCAAGGCCACGGTTAGTGACGGGCACACAGCAAGGAGTGTTTCAGTAACCAGGAGAGTGCATTAATGGTCATTGGAATTTAGAGGTCACAATCAAATCATGGTCTAGATGGAAGTAAGATACAATTAGATTTTGAGCAATGTCAGGTTAAGATGTTCTAGGAGAAATGGTGACGACTGTGAAAGGTGAGGATGGGGGGAAGCCGTGGGAAGGGACCAGTTAAGAAAAATATCAGTGGATGGTAACAAACGTGATGAGTAGAGAAAGATAATAAGACTAACTATCCTTATGCTGAAGGCCCACATTAGAGAGCATGTCACATGCAGCGAGAGATAGCCACACAGCAAGGGTCAGAAATCAGGGTGGCACTGAAAAGGACAGTGAGAATAATGCTAATGGCAGAAAGGAGTTTTTGTGCTTTTGGAAAAGGCCAGGACTATATCTCAACATCTCAGAAATGGTTCTTTGGGACTCAGGAGAAAAGGAGAGAAGAGCAGTTTTGGAAAAGAGAGTCTGATTTTAGAACAAGAGCAAGTGAAGTTGTCCTGGGAACGCTGCTTCTCTCTCCTCCTTCTCAATGTCAACCTCATCCTAGCATATCGGTTAAATCATCATCCTTAAGAACTATTAACTACTTATTATCTTTACCGAGGGGACCTAAATTTAAACAAACATACTAGCAAATCTATGGTTTTTATCCTTGTTTTGGTTCAATGTATATTCAATAGCCAGTTATGATACGTCAGTTATACTGTGTTAATCAATCCATAACGTGGATTTGGGGGAAATGAAAGAAGCAGTAAGGGAGATATTTCCCAGAACTCTTAAAATTTAAAGGTTCCAGTGGGTTGCTACCATAGCTAATTTTAAGGCCAGTCCTTCGGCATTCTAATAGATTCTTTCTCTCTCCATTTCTTTCTTTCTTTCTTTTTCTTTCTTTTTCTTTCTTTCTTCCTTTCTTTCTTTCTTTCTTTCTCTTTCTTTCTTTCTCTTTCTTTCTCTTTCTTTTTTTTTTTTCTTTCTTTCTTTCTTTCTTTCTCTCTCTTTCTTTTACCCTCTCTCTCTCACATGCACGTGTACACACACACACACACACACACACACACACATTCTTATTATATTCTATAACAATTTCCCCCATGCTAACTTTTAAAATTTATTATCTCAAAAAATCTTATTGTGTGTTTTCTTACAAGCATCTCATACACCTTTTAAGCAAAGCTGAAAAAAATAAAATCAAAGTAAGAGAACTTTAAATCATGCCAACCTGATGAATCAAATGTTTTTCATTTGTATTTTCTTCCAAACTTTATCCGTATGAATACATAATTTGCACATACTTGTAGTCAGAGTGATTGGGTAAAAGAAAAGAAAAATAATTTATTCTCTTTCCTGTAAGAATGGCCCAAAAGGGGTTCTGTACACGGGATCCCTGCTGGCTTAAAACTGTCACCTCCATCCTGTTGGAAGAGTAGAGCATCAGGTAGGCACCTTGCCAAGAGCACCTATATTTAGCCAAGGTGGGTTGTGTGATAAGAGGGAGGGGCCTGGCCACATGCTGTCTGACTCATCCTCTCAAGCACACGTGTCACTCACTTTCTTCTACTGTCGGGACAGCCTCCTTCAGAAGACAAAGCCTGACTATGACTTCCCTGGGCAGCAACCCTTAATTTCCACAGACCAAATTTCAGAAACGAACAAGCACTGGGAGCTACTGAGCCTTCAATAAATCATATGGACGCTAACATCATTATTACTTGCTTTTGGCCCTCACACAATTGTCCTTTCTCTGGTTTGGAAGTGCAGTCTGGGCTTCTGTGCAGTGTCTGATTTTTCTCCAAGCTCCATAGCAGTCTGCCAGGCCACAGAAGGGATGTTAAAATAAAGCTACTCTCCTACTTCATTCTCTGGTGTTTTGTGTTCAAAGTTGGCATGTATAGTATATGGCCATATAGTATATACTATATAGGATATGTATAGTAATATGCCATACACAGTATGACATATATAGTATATGCCCTATACTGGCATATTTGGATGTTCCATACATAGTGGATATGTGTAGTAATATAGTGATATATCATAAATATATGTGATATATGATATACAGGATTTCAGATCAGAGCTGGTGCAGCATAATTTTTGGGATCATTTTGGTAGTCATTAGTAAGATATGGGCGATCAACAGCACAACATAATTTTGAGCATGGATTTTAATAATTTCTCTCTAATTGCTAGCTCTATGACCGCAGACAATATAACTTCCCAGGGCCTCAGTTTCTTCATCTTTACTTTGGGTATATTTGTGTTCTCCTCAAGGTTGTGAGTTTCACCAGGGTGAGGAACATGAATGGCAGAGTGCTTGGCCTAAGCAGGTGATTAGCGCATGGCCAATAGCCATCTGCCAATGGCTAAGAGCTGAAAATGGCTAACATCCCAATGAAGAGGACCCTCTCACCAATATGAATACAGGCACATCTATATCTGCCTTCCTCTTAGTAACATTGAATACCTAGATCACAGAGAAGGGTTGTTTTCCTTTTTTTTTTTTTTTTTTATTGAAGCCAAACGAGGGCATTCTTTACAGACCACATGTGCTAAATCTGAATCTTGATATTCCCTAATTCCACCTTCTCGGCAAACATTGTTTGGCTCAGGAATTGCATATCAAGGCATACGTGGAGTTGTATTATCAATTAATGGGTAGTGAACATATGGCTATGAGGTACCCTCACTTATGAGTGGGCCAAAAAGAGCCAGAAACCAAATATATTTGAATCAGATTAAATATTTGTGATCCACTTTCTGGTTAAAGGAATATAACTGTTTAGAAACTGGTTTATGAAGGCTCACTGGGCACCTTCAGAGCTGTGCTGTCTTGGAAGACAGAAGTAATTTCTGAGCGCCCTTACTTGTTGATTTGAACGCATAATATCTGCTGCCTCCTTTGCAGAGCCCTTGTGAAATTCATGTGATTTGTGTGCAGTTGCTCCATAAATGGTGAAACTCTAGAAATATAAAATATTATATTCTTGTATGTCCTGTGGGTGTTTGCTACTTATTGGCTGATTGACTTTTTCCAAAATTATTATTCCTGTATCACTGAACTCCTGAACTATCTACCATTCTCATCTATAAAGGATATTAAATTCTAAGGAGTAAGTCACTTCTTCACTTATGGCGATCATTACTCATGATTAGGCAGAATTCTGCTGGCTAAGACATGATTCCAGAGAGGCATAGAAGGCTCCTTCCCTGTGCTCCTTTCCCAAATATACTCCTGACAAACTTGCTAATAATAAAAAATTCTGAAATTGAGAATTCACTTCATTGTCACTGTTTTAACGGAATTACATTTTAAGCTCTACCATTCATATACACCTTATTAGGAACTGAGCTCCCCTAATCATTTTGATAGGTGTTCAGTACAGAAAAGGGAACAGGACATGAGCTAATAGGGATGAGGGCCAAAGTCCCAGAGAAATAAATGTATAAAGAGAGTGCAATGGGTATGCTGATATCGGAATTTTTCTCTGTGTGGATGGTAGACTATTTGAACTGTGCCTAATGATTATTGTTGCTCTAATTCTCTAGGTGACCAAAAATCACACAGAACTATCTAGAAATAAGTCTTCTCTATGTAAGACCCAAAATACTTGGGGCTGAGGAAAGAGAAGAAAAATGGATCTTACCCAGAAGGTCTTGTGTCTTCAATGGCTCTGTCCACTGGGATCAAATCACTGAGGTAGACGTTGAAATTTCCTTCTTTCCATCTTCTTTCTACCTCCTTCTCCTTTCCATGGGGAACAACTACCGGACGTCCAAACTGACCTGGAGCTTTGGGGTTCCTTGGAGAAAGTGTCACATCAATTCTTAACACACGGTGCATTCCACCATCTTCAGGCGAACGAGCTTTTCTGTGACTTTGGTTGAGTTGTGCAGGCTGGGTTTTGGCAGTTAAGTTGATTCTTGCTGGCCCCAGCCCACCAGCTAAGGCTTGATTGGTTTGAGACACTGCTGCTCTCTGGAGAGCAAGAGAAGAGAAAGATGCCTCCCTGCTCTTCCTGGCAACGTGTTCCTCTTGGCTTTTGCGCAGTACCGTAGGAAATATAGTTTTGGTTTTGGAATTGGGGACCTCTTTGGTGTCTGTCTTTAGCCCCTCCTCCTTGGTTATAATCACAACATGGCTTTCAGACAAATTGAGTTTCTTCCCATCAGCCACTTTGGCTCCATCAACCTTTGGCAAGCCTCCCAACTGTGTCTCATTAATAGATTGCTTCTTTAAGCGACTTGAATCGGCAATGAACTTGGAAAAGGGAAGGTTCTTATTGGCTTTGTGTTTATTTGCATTTAGTTCTTTGCTCTGAGTCTCAGTTTTATTTAAGGCTATGGCTTCCCTGGGTTTTGGCACTGGTGGGCTGGCAGGGTAGGTTCTTTCATTTGCTACTGCCTGGAATTGCTGCTTTGATCTGTCAATATTAAGATGGATGGTCACATTTGGGTTCCTCTCAGCTGCTTGTTTTGATGTTTCACTGCTGAGACGAAGACTCTTCAGGCCCTCCTGGTTTATACCAACAGGTCCTGTGTGTACAGATATTTTGTCCAGTGGAGTTCCCCTTGCTGCTGTGAACGGGGTTTTCTCAGCCCCCTGGGCTGTCTTTTGCTTTGGCGTCACGTGCGAGGAAACTTCAGGTCTGACGTCTCGCCCCTCTGTCTTCCGCTTGGTAAAAGTCACTGGGGGGGTCTGCAGATATGCAGGACGCCACAGAGGTGCAACCTTGCCCCTTCCGGGGGCATTCTGCACTTTTCTTTCCTTCTGGGCTTGGTCCAAATCATCCTCAACCTTGAGCTTACTCTTTTCCATCTTTCTAAAGTTCTCTTTGCCCCATATGCCCTTCCCGTGTCCCTTCGAGGGGAGCTTCATCTCTTTCACGCTGTCGTCAAGGCTCTTCCCCAGGTATGGCTGAACTCTGAACCCTATCCTCTCCCTCCGGATGATGTCTTCCTTCTGGACTCGAGTGTTGATCTCACTGAATGAGAGGCGGAGAGCTGCCATGTCAAAGAGCAGCCAGATGACAGAAGCTACAAATATAAATGCCAGGACTCGCCCACTTCCTCGGAAAAACTTTCGGATCTTGTTCATGGTACAAAAGCTTCCCTCGCAGCCTGCCCTCCCTCTGAGCCTGCTTACCTTGAGGGGAGAGGGAGCTCACGTAGTAGCAATAGCAGCAGCAGCAGCAGCAAAGTTGCCAGAAAGCAGCCCCCTCCCCTGAACAGAGCAGGAAGCAGCAGTCCAAAGGGAGAGCTCAGCTCCTACCGCTTGTCAGTCTCTGCCTGCGTGGCATTTCACAGCAGAGCATCCGTGCCTGCTTGGCTGGCCCCTGGCTAAGCCCTGCTAAACATTGCCCTTTGGTCACCCTGGGAGCGGTCGATTCCAGCCACCAGACAGGTCAGCAGATCACTCGCCTCGTCTCCATGAGCCCATGTCCACCTTCCTACAAACCCAAGAAAAGGTGGGGTCTGGGCTGCGCCTTCTCTCCTCGCAGTTCTCCGTCTGCACGCTGTAACTCAACACCACTTCTCAGAAGGAAAACATTTCAAGCCATTACCCAGAAAACGTCATTCAGCTCTCACCTTCCGTGTTATGTGAGAGTGTGTGTGTTTTCAGGGCAATTAAAGAAAACTGTCTAACTTGGAGGGCATGTGTTCCTGGTTTGTAACCCCACCTACCCCATTCCTGCTTATTAACCCTGTTGTACCCAGGTCTCCAAGTGATGTGCCCCAGCAATTCATCAGTGAACTTAATGTTTCAACTTGGAGAGGTAACAGCTTATAGAAGGGGCTGAGCATAACCTCAATACCAAAGGTGGGTGTTTGATTATTCAGAAGTCTTCTTGGGCAGGGGCGGTGGGTATCAAAATCTTGGTTTGTAAGTCAACTTTTTGTTTTAAATGAGTCCCTCTATTTTTATTATTAGATTCAGTGGACATAAACTTAATTTGTCATATTGCTGTAAAAGTTTCTAAACCCTTACTCTTGGTTTGGATACTTGTCCCAGATGTAACAACAGCTTGCAGAGTGAACCAGAACTTGGACCAGACTCTGAGTGGCACTGGTAGACTGGTAGGACACTGGTTCCGACAGCTTTGTGATGGTAGAATCACACTGAAGAAATCCTCCCAAATTCTGATTAATTGATGGAGGGGGGAAGGGGCAAAGATGACCACTGGTCTGCATTGTATTTTTAGAAGCTTCCCAGGTCTTTCTAATGTACAGCCAAAGTTGAGAAACACCGTTCTAGAATTAAATGCCTCCCCATTATTTTTTGGGTTTTGGACCACTGCGCACAACTCTTGTGAAATTTTCCCCCAGACAGAGTAAAACCTAATAAAAAGTATACATTCCCAGAACAACTGGATCAGAATCTGCATTTTTATAAATTTAATTTTTATTTTATATTGGAGTACAGTTGATTTACAATGTTGTGTTAGTTTCAGGTGTTAGAGCAAAGTGATTCAGTTATACACGCACATGTATCCATTCTTTTTCAAGAATCTGCATTTTAACCTCACCTGCTATAAACATTGTCCCTAAAGTTTGAGAAGCACAGCCCAGGAGCACTGTTCTCCGAGGGGCTCTGAGTGATCTGCAGGCAGTGATGTTCCTTATTTCTCCAGTGTTAGGAAGGGTATAGCATCCCCGCTTTGAGATAAACTTAGGCTCCCAAAGACTTGGGAAGGGAAGAAGGGAAGATTCTGAATAGTTTATACTTATGCATTGCCTTCCACAACATTTTAACTTTAAGTTTGTGCTTTACCCCATGGGAGGGAACCCAGATAAGTGCAGCGATGGTAACATGTTTCTTAAATCTCTGATTCTCCTTTTTATTCCGTGCCTGCTCACTCCAGTTTGGAATATCCACATGGATGGCAGCACTGGTGACTCAGCTGTTTCCTCCATGCACCCCTGCCCTCCATTTGTCCATCCTTCCGATATTTGCTGAGTCTGTCCCATTGCTCAGGTCCTGTGTTGGGTGTTGAAAGATATTGAGTAAAAAGGACGTAGTTCTTGTCTTTGAGATCTCACAGTCTATTGGTGGACACAGACAGGTAGGCACATATACAATACACAGTAAGTAATATGAGAGAACCGTATCCTGGATTCTTTGGGAATGATTTTTGGAGAAGCTATCCTTAGACTTGAGGGATGAACAAGAACATAATTATCTCTGCTCATACTGTGGTCAGAGAAGGGAAGTATTAGTTGGATGGTGAAAGGCAGATAAATTAGCAAGAACATAGAAGTGAAGAGAGAGTATAGTACTATGGGAAGCACACATTTCTGAGAACCAGCATGATTGCAAACTCAGGCATGTGTGTGTGTGTGTGTGTGTGTGTGTGTGTGTGTACCCCATATGCCCCAAACTGTTTGCTAAGCTCTTTCCATCGAGTATCTCATTCGATCTTGACAACAATCTAATGGTGACAAACGCATGGTGAAAAAGCACCTCTAAAGGCCTCTTCCCAGCCTTTTCCACATCTTTTTCCTGGTTAGTCTATGAGAATCTGTAAGGATGACAAAAGTTGGTCATAAGCAGCTCTACAGACTCAATACTATGGATCTTCAGAAAATCAGTAACAATCTCTACTGGTGGTCCCCACCAGCTATGTATTTCTCCTCTTTTTTTTCCTCTTAGCTGGGTTTCCATGATGTTCAGAGCAATGAAAAAGTATGGATAAAAAAGAATAGAAAACAAAGAAATTAAGAAATTTTACCTTTAATAGCAGTCAATACACACATTATTCAACAGTTGACCTTTCGTACAGATACATGATGCTGCTTTTTGGTTTAGTTTCCCTATTACTAGCAGAAAACTAAATATATAGGTGGGTTGGCTGTTTAAGGTACTTCTGGCTGTCATTCCAAATGGTAGACTTACCTGGTCAAATTCCTCAAGAATCTGCACATACTTAGTTGGAGTGGGTATCATTCTAAAAAACTAGGGCTATGAAGTGGTCCTTAGGAGGCTTTTGGAGGGGTTTTTCTAATTCATTTTGACTTCATTTTCACACTTGTGTAGTAAAAAATTTTAAATATATTTTTAGTTTCTTCTTCTGTAAAAGAGGTATATTAGTAGGAGGACCTGTCCTTAAACTCTACATGGTTGATGTCAGGATTTTCATGTCAATAGCTACCATTTATTGAGAATTTACTGAGTGCCTGACACTGGATTCTCCTAGATTAAATCATGAACTGTTTAGCAGGACAGCTTTGTATATAGTTAGAGTGAAATCTGTGTTCCTTTGTTCTGCTTCCAAGGTGACTATCTCTGAATCACGCTCATTGATAACCAGTAGGAGTTCAATAAACATTTTAAAAAATTTCTATTCTCCAATTTCCCCAGCCAGAATGCAGAATATTAGAAGTACTGGTTCCAGTTCCCTGGCTTTGTGTCTAAAGTAACTCTCTCAGAATATTTGACTGTTTTTTTTTTTGACTATGTAAGTATATTCTGAGTAACTAATACCTATTTTCTTTTATAATATGTACTCAGTTGCTTACCCTTAATTATAAAAGATATAAAAGGAAAATATATTTAAACATATATTCTTTAGAGAATAATGAGAATCTACAGATGCATCACTGAATTTGAATGTAGATTTAAATTTGGAGATTCCAATTAAAGACAATATGGGATGAGGATATTATTCATTTAGGAAATTTGAATGAGAAAATCAAGTAAATATGAAATATCATTTTGCTTTTGTATTTTAATATGATCATTTTTTCCTTCAAAATTCTTTTTTTGTTTGTTTTTGAGAAAAAGAGAAATTGTATGCAAGAAGATAACACTGTCCTGTGAACAAAATTCACAAAAAAAGAGAGAAAGTTGAAAATCATAATTTAAAGGCGGAGTTTTTATAAAGTCCATAGGTACCATAAATATAAAAATGATAATTTTACTCCAGTTTAACTGGTTCTTCGAGTGAAGATGGATGAATACAATTTCTGGCAGTCATTTAAGCTTTGGTGTATGTATCCTTTTTTATAAAATTTAGAAGCTGGTTAAGAAACAGCCTCACTATCTAATGCCCAGAGAATGAGGACTGCTGTGATCTTCCCTCCAACATTTGTCCTTGAAAATTTTTCCCATATTAGTGGTGGTAAATCATAATCCATTAAGCCTGAGTTTGAAGAAAGCAAGACCTCTACCGTTGAAAGATAATACACTGTGCTTAGACCTCAGGTTTCATTGATTTTTTAAAAATTAATTTTTACTGGAGTATAGTTGCTTTACAACATTGTCTTCATTTCTACTGTGCAGCCAAGTGAATCAGCTATATGTATAGATATATCCCCTCTTCTTTGGATTTCCTTCCCATTTAGGTCACCACAGAGCACCGAGTAGATTTCCCTGAGCTATGCAGTATGTTCTCATTAGTTATCTATCTTATACATAATATCAGTAGTGTGTATATGTGAATCCCAATCTCCCAATTTCACCCCACCCCCACTTCTCCCCCCTCGGTGTCCATACATTTGTTCTCTACATTTGTGTGTCTATTTCTGTTTTGTGAAGAGTGGAGCCAAGCCAGCATCTGTGCTTTTTAGGTCCCTGGACAATTTAATTGTTTTAATATTTTATTTTGATTAAGAAAAATTTAATAAATTTAAAATAAAACGGGGACTTCCCTGATGGTCCAGTGGTTAAGCATCCGCCTTCCAATGCAGGGGATGTTGGTTCGATCTCTGGTTGGGGAACTAAGATCCCACATGCCGCAGGGCAACTAAGCCCGTGTGCCACAACTACTGAGCCTGCACACTCTAGAGCCCATGCACCACAACTAGAGAGCCTTCATACTCAACGCACTGCAACTAGAGAGAAACCAACGCACTGCAATGAAGATCCCACGTGCCACAACTAAGAACCGACACAGCCAAATAAATAAGTAAATAAATAAATATTTTAAAATTATTTAAAAATTAAAAATAAAATAAAACATTAACTGAGCATCCACCTTGGGAAAAGAACTGAGCTAGTTATCAGAAGGAAAAAACTGCCTTAAGGGACAGGTTGTCAATGAGCCCGAGACTTTTAACTCAAATACTAAATTAACAGAGCCATTGGTATTGGTTAATTATAAATTTAGAAAAAAAGGTAAAATAGCTCAGGGTGACTCTGATTAAGGCTTTACTAAATCAGAAAGAAAAGGTAGGAAGAACAATGACAGTTTGGAAGAAAAGAGAAATTCAGATTTAAACATGCTGTGTTTGAAATATATGTGGAATACATAAACATGTATATATTGAGCAAATATTTGAGTACCAACCATGTACTAGCCTCTGGGAAAACAAAGAAGCTGAAGCTCACAGTTTAA
This sequence comes from Neophocaena asiaeorientalis asiaeorientalis, assembly GCF_003031525.2. Taxonomy (NCBI): domain Eukaryota; kingdom Metazoa; phylum Chordata; class Mammalia; order Artiodactyla; family Phocoenidae; genus Neophocaena; species Neophocaena asiaeorientalis. Next base: position 8,911,827 of record NW_020185336.1, read on the forward strand.
TGTAGTTGTTTTCAACTTTTTGTGCATCAAAAATCTTAAGGGGAGGGACTGTTAAAATATAGATTCTCATGTTCTTCCCTCAGTAATTCTGAGGTTGGATACAGGATCTGGGAATCTAGATTTTTAACTAGAATATCAGATGATTCTGATATAGGTGGACCAAGACCCACACTTTGAGGTTCATTGGTTCAGTGGCAGAGGCAAAATATTAATATAAAAATGGGAAAAGTGAGTGAAACAAGCAACTAACCTAAGAAGGAAGAAAAATAAGTCCTGACAAGAAGACAAGTTTAGTGTTTCAGTCTCTTACCATTCCAGGTTGGAGAAGGATGGGAGTAGCCATTAGTATAGCCTGCAATTTTCTAAGAAATCAGGTCCCTGGCTCTCTGGTCCTAAGAAGGACCTGCGGTCCTGTCAGTGGGTCTCAGCAGGGCAATGTGGAGTTTATGATTTGTGTTGTGTTGCTTCAGGCTGTCTGGGAGAGCAGACTTTTGTAATTTTGATTACCACTTATACATTAATTGCATGTTTTCTTGTTTAAAGTCTGACTGTCACTAGATTTTAGGTTCCAGGAAAGCAAAGACTGCATTTCTTTTTTTTTTTTTTTTTTTTTTTTTTTAATTTTTGCAGTACGCAGGTTGTGGCCTCTCCCATTGCGGAGCACGGGCTCCGGACGCGCAGGCTCAACAGCCATGGCTCACGGACCCAGCTGCTCCGCGGCACGTGGGATCTTCCCAGACCGTGGCACGAACCCATGTCCCCTGCATCGGCAGGCGGACTCTCAACCACTGCGCCACCAGGGAAGCCCTGCATTTCTTTTATTCACCACTATATCCTTAGAGCCTAGTACTCAATCAATACTACTTTTCCCAATGTTCTGGGCACCAAGAATACAACAGTGACTAAACCAGAGAAGTTCCATCGTCTTGTAGTTCATACATAACGAAATAAAGAGACAAAAATGTGTAACTTTAGGTAGTCATGTGTGCTAGAAAGAGAATGGAAGGAAATAGAGAAAGAAAAGTGGGAATATAAATCAGGGAAGCCTCTTTAAAGAGGTAACATCTGAGAAGAAACTTGAATAGAGTAAGGGAGTAAGCCATGAGAAAATCTGGGGGAAGAGATTCCAGATGGTAAGAACAGAAAAATCAAGATGTGACATTGGAAACAAGCCTGGCATTTTGGAGATGGGTAAGAATGTGAGTGTAGCTGGAGTAGAATGAGTGAGAAGGAGAGTGGGAAGAGATGAAGAGGTAGGCAGGCTCCAGATTTCATAGCTCATTTATTGTATATATGATTCAATTAGTTGAAAGAGTGGGCTAACGCTCATAGCATTACCTATATTAACTCAAGTAATCTTTACTTAAAATCAACTTCGTGAATTAGGTGCTAAGATCTCCATTCTACAGGTAAGAAAACTGGGGCACAGTGAAGTTAAGTAGCCTGTCAAAGGTCACACAGCCAGCCAAGCAGTGGTGGGTTCAGGATATAAACCCAGGCCGGCTGGATCCTATACATCAGTGTTTCTCAATCTCTTTCTCATTATCAGATCTCACTCCCTGAGAGAAAAATTAAATTAAAACTCTCCCTAAAGTGAGAGAATTTAAATACTGAGAAATAATAGTTTGTCAAGTAGAGTTAAGCTTTGGAGGACCAGAAACCATTGTAATATTTTAGAATGTTTTTGCCCCCTAAGAATCCATTTTTGCCCCCTTGAGGGTGACATCACTTCATTGAGAAAAATGCATATACTACACTATAATATCGCTCATAAAAACATAATTTTGTAATAAAATTTTCTTATAAATAAATGAATATTTTTATAAATAAATTATATCTCTCTTATAAATAAATGCTTTTATTGTATAAGTTTCTTACAAACAGGGAAATAAAAGGGATAATTCAGTAGCTTGATGAGACTGCCTTTTACTTGCAGATGGATTAGACCTGAATGCTTTAGAAGACTCAGGCATAGGGGAGGTAAGATTGAAGATAAAGAGTGGATAAAGCCTTATCAGATTAAAGTGACGTCCCAGAGGAGACAGGAAATAAGCTTAAGAACACAGGTGGATTATTTAATTCATTTTAGAAACAACTAGGGGCATGTTTCATTTTGAAATTGTACCTGTTCCAGGGCAGGTAAGGATGAGTGGAGATGGAAGGAAAGAAAGTTCAGGGAGTTTGTGCTCGATGGCTTCTGATTATTTTACATAAGCACGAGGCAGAAAGTGAAGAGTTGGGAGTGGGTGGGTAGGCGGTCGAGGCACGTGCTAAAGGTTGGAATCAGTTGCCATGAAGAGAAGGAAGAGCTGCCAACTCAGAACAGGAGCAAGGACTGTCAGAGAGCTTTGAGCCCTGAGCCCCCAGGAGCCCTACGTGCTCCGCTGAGGCCACCTCTGCCACATTCCAGGTGCCACACCAGTGATGCCCTCAGAACATGTCCTGCCTCTTTGTCTTCTTCTTATCTGTCCCACCCTGGAACCATTCTGCTTTCTCTATGACCTCCATTTTAACAAAGAGAAGAGAAAGGCGAGGAGAGAAGGGGTAGAGAAAGAAGAGTCGTGGGAGGGGCAGACGGTAGGCACAATGGAGGGCCCTTGAGGGCATTTTCATGTGCTGTGAAGAAGTAGGATGAAATGAAAGCCTTGAAGAAGGGCTAAATGCTGCTTCATATCTCCCCCCTCCACCACCACCTCCAACTCAATTACTGCCCCCAGGAGCAAGATCAAAATAACCTTCTGTGGGATGAAAGGATGACAATGACTTTGGATCCAATTACGTTATCATAAGCTGGAAACAACCCTTGCATTTGAGGTCTGCTAAAGTACTGAACCGTGAAACTCAAATCACAATGTGAGATATGAAAGCGATTTGAACTCAGGGCCCTTTGGACATTTTCCTGGATATCAAAGAAGGATTTTCTTTCCTGCTTTCTGAAGATAAGGTAGAAAATGGACAAGTGATGAACTAACCAGAAACGGTGGAAGAAATACTTAATTGGAAATGAAATTAAGAGAGGAAAAGACAAATGGGTTTAGATTAATGTCATGCTTACAGTTATCACAGGATATGAATTTTGTTTACATGATCAAATATCTTCAGAGCTACTCAGCTCCTCTGATGTACAATTCTAAGTGGTTTCCTTACTCTTAGAAACTGAGGGTTAACTAACTATTCAAGCCTGGGCACGTAGGAGACAGGAGCATGCAGGCATCCACTCATGATTGAACTAAGGAAAGTAAATAAAACCCCAAAGTCCCCACCTTATTTCCAGAGGGATGAAATAAGCCGGGAAATAAGATGAACTCTCCTCATGGACTTGGACTGGATGGGAGCCATGCAAAAAGAAACACTTGAGAGAAAAGGAAAGATGAGCAATGTGTATATTTTACATGTGTGCACACATATGTGTCTACATATTTATATGCAAACACACAAACTCCATGTGCGGTTTATGCTTGTGTGTACATATTCATATTTATACACATATGTATGTACAGAGTTCACAGAGCACTCCCAAACAAATACACACCAGATGTGCTGATTTTGAGCTCTCCAAGGAAAAGATTACTATGGAGAAGGAAACGAAACAGGGCTTTTGAGGACATTGGTCATCCTACCAGGTGTACTGATATTTGGAGGGCATATTCTATGTTTTGCGTATGTTTATTTTGGGTTAGAGGAGACTCAGGACAACATAATAACTGCTTCATAATTTTGGAGAGATATCATGTGGAAGAAGGATTTAACCATTCCATATGGTTCCAGAGGGTAGAAATGAGGCCGAGGCGTAGCAGATTTCTGTTTTAAATGAGAACAACTTTCTAACAATTAGTACTACACAAAAGAGACATGTATTCCTTCTAAAAGTAGATAATGATCTGCCTACTCTTGGAAATGACATGTGGCAGAGGCTGCGTGGCCATCTGTCACAGAAGTTGTAGGGGGCATTCTTCCATTTGGTGAGGGTTTGCACTATCGTTATTTGCTGGGCCATCTCCATTCTGAAATTCAGTGGTTCTAAAATGCATAAAGACATTTTAAGGGAAGTCAAGTCATATATGGTTTTGGTTTTATGACTGCCTTTATTTTATTCAGTGACTTATGAGCAGCTAACTCCTATCTCAATAAGTACTAGACATAACAATTTCTTCTGTCTCCTGTTTGATTTCTGTTTTCCCCTACTTCTTTTCGTCACCTTTAATTTTTGCATTTTCTATTCTCTTTTCCTTGTGTTTTCTTCAACCTGCCTGTGTCCTCTAGATGTAAGAGATGGAGGGAAGGCAATGTTCATTGAGACAGTAATATGAGGAAGAAAGTGTTTAACTCGGTTAACATTTTTTTTTTCTCTGAAGGGAAAATCCTGGCTGTGTGATTATGTGAATATGTGTATGTATACTACAGTGTCTCTGTGTGTCTGTGTATGTATAGACCTTCAGTGAAATGTGGTATTGCCTGGAGAAAAGGCTTATAGTATTTTTAACATAGAGGATTCCTCTCCCAAGTGGATGTTTGGAAGAGCTGGGGATTGGGAACCACTTTTGATTGTCACAATACCTGGGGGCTGTTACTGACACAGAATGGGAGGAGGGAAAGAATGCAGAATGTCTTACACTGTGTGGGACACTCCCATCCAATCAAGGATTATGCCATTCCAGATGACAGTAGAGCCCCATTGAGGTATACGAAGTGAAGGCTTTGGAGACAGACTATCTAGGTTGCCCTCTTTAGCTCTGTGATCCTGGACAGGTACTTTAATCTCTCTGGATTTTTGTTTCCTCATCTGCACTATGGAGGGTAATAAGAGTACCTCCTCACAGTGTTGTTGTGAAGATCAAATGAATTAACAAGTCAAGTGCTTAGAGGAGAACAGATGCTAAAACACACGCAACAAGTGTCAGCTCTGATTTTGATTTTTCTGAAATGGGTAGGAATCGGCTATTTGGATTCATCTTACATGTTGAGTGTATGAGAGTTTCTATATGCTTTCACCAGGCTTTAGGGAACTAAAACATAATGAACCAATACTTACAAAAGCGTGACCTATGGACCCTCTGAAGTTGTGAAGCTGCTGTGACATCACAATGGACATATGTGAAGTGAGCCTTGACAAGATAACATCAGTCTGCTTTTCCTTCTCCGCCTTGCACATATGCAAATATGTCCCCAACCATTTCCCTAACACACACACACAGCGTTATATTTAATAAAATATAAAAATTCATTTAAAGTTCTAGGAGTCTTTGACAAAATTCAACACCCATTTATGATAAAAACTCTCCAGAAAGTAGGCACAGAGGGAACCTACTTCAACATAATAAAGGCCATGTATGACAAACCCACAGCCAACATCATTCTCAATGGTGAAAAACTGAAACCATTTCCTCTAAGATCAGGAACAAGACAAGGTTGCCCACTCTCACCACTATTATTCAACATAGTTTTGGAAGTTTTAGCCACAGCAATCTGAGAAGAAAAAGAAATAAAAGTAATCCAAATAAAAAAAGAAGAAGTAAAACTGTCACTGTTTGCAGATGACATGATACTATACATAGAGAATCCTAAAGATGCTACCAGAAAACTACTAGAGCTAATCAATGAATTTGGTAAAGTAGCAGGGTACAAAATTAATGTACAGAAATCTCTGGCATTCCTATACACTAATGATGAAAAATCTGAAAGAGAAATTAAGGAAACACTCCCATTTACTACTGCAACAAAAAGAATAAAATACCTAGGAACAAATACCTAGATCTTTTGTCTCCTCTACCTAAGGAGACAAAAGACCTGTATGCAGAAAACTATAAGACACTGATGAAAGAAATTAAAGACGACACAAACAGATGGAGAGATATACCATGTTCTTGGAATGGAAGAATCAGCATTGTGAAAATGACTATACTACCCAAAGCGATCTACAGATTGAATGCCATCCCTATCGAACTACCAATGGCATTTTTCACAGAACTAGAACAAAAAGTTTCACAATTTGTATGGAAATACAAAAGACTCCGAATAGCCAAAGCAATCTTGAAAAAGAAAAACGGAGCTGGAGGAATCAGGCTCCCTGACTTCAGACTGTACTACACAGCTACAGTAATCAAGACAGTATGGTGCTGGCACAAAAATAGAAATATAGATCAATTGTACAGGATAGAAAGCCCAGAGATAAACCCACGCACATATGGTCACCTTATCTTTGATAAAGGAGGCAAGAATATACAGTGGAGAAAAGACAGCCTCTTCAATAAGTAGTGCTGGGAAAACTGGACAGCTACATGTAAAAGAATGAAATTAGAACAATCCCTAACACTGTATACAAAAATAAACTAAAAATGGATTAAAGACCTAAATGTAAGGCCAGACACTATAAAGCTCTTAGAGGAAAACATAGGCAGAACACTCTCTGACATAAATCACAGATCCTTTTTGACCCACCTCCTAGAGAAGTGGAAATAAAAACAAAAATAAACAAATGGGACCTAATGAAACCTAAAAGCTTCTGCACAGCAAAGGAAAACACACACAAAGAAAAGTTCTAGGGGTCTTGTCCCTATGTATTTGCTCAATAAGTGGATACAAAAAATACATTTACAGTATGCAGGGACTACGGAATTTTGGAAAAAAATTTTTTTAATTCCTATGCTTGAAAAGGTTGTGATTCATACAACAGACCATTCTTAATCTTGCACCAATACTGAAGGTTATTTATTTATTTATTTTAATTTTTTTTTTTTTCTTTTTGCAGTACACGGACCTATCACTGCCGTGGCCTCTCCCGTTGCGAAGCACAGGCTCCGGATACGCAGGCTCAGTGGCCATGGCTCATGGGCCCAGCCACTCCGTGGCATGTAGGATCTTCCTGGACCGGGGCACGAACCCGTGTCCCCTGCATTGGAAGGCGGACTCTCAACCACTGCACCACCAGGGAAGCCCCTGAAAGTTATTTTATATTTTGAAAGACTGACTCAGAAGGTGTTTCAAGATTTGACTAATCCCAAGGTTATAATCATGGACTTTAATGATAATTCTGTGAAAAGCCAGTTTTAGAAGGTCCATTTGATTAAGCGGAATCTGTTAAAACATTGTAATGCCATAAAAATTGTTTTTAGAAACAAGTCCCAGAGGTTAATTTGATTACTTTTCATTTCTAATTTATATTATGAAGACAGAGTCAGAGTCTTTATAGTAGTGTGTCCTTTGGTACGATGAACAATATTTTCAATTTAGTTTGTCCCGTCTGTTTACAATGATTTTGTCCCATCCCTTTCCCACTTTGGCTCATTTGCAAGGAAACACAAGTATGTATGATAGTATATGGACTGAACAATATGATCCCCCCATGATATGACTAGTGTATTTTTCAATGAATATATATTGAGAAGTGTTCAACCTTTTCCTGCTTTTCATGGATGCATTTGTTGATCAACCTCTGACACATGGAAACTGCATGTGCTGGGTGCCACAAATTCCATGCAGAAGATGAAGACATTTTATAGTTTGCTAAAACATGTATACTCACCCATTTTTCACTATTTGTTAGGAGGATTAAATAACTTCATACAAGTCAAGTGCTCAGAAAATCACAAATAAAACACCTTCAGCTAGTGTCAGCTACGATTTCGATTTTTCTGAAAAGGCTGGGAATGAGCTATTTGGATTCACCTTGTATGTTGAGTATATGAGAATTTCGGTATGATTTAACCAGTTTTTTGGGAACTAGTACATGATGAATCCATACTCAATAAATTCCATGGAGACGGAGATATAATTTATTAAAATAGGAGAACATCACATACCACTCTGGTGCAAGATCTTGATAGTGCAGGAGGCTGTGCACGTGTGTGGCAGAGAGTATATGGGAACTCTCTGTACTTCCCCTCATTTTTATTTATTTATTTTTTTTGTAGAAATGAAACTGCCCTAAAAAGTAAAGTCTAGGGCTTCCCTGGTGGCGCAGTGGTTGAGAGTCCGCCTGCTGATGCAGAGGACACGGGTTCGTGCCCCGGTCTGGGAAGATCCCACATGCCGTGGCACGGCTGGGCCTGTGAGCCATGGCCGCTGAGCCTGCGCAAGTTTAAGAAATACTATTGGGATTAAGATTGGGATCTAAAATAATAATAATAATGTTTGAGTAATTCAGGGTCCATAAAACCAAAATTTTAAATTATTTCTTTTCTCTCGTGTATACCTCAATCCCCAACTCTACTGGGGGTAGGGGCAGTTACCAGAATTTGATTTTATGAGCAATTTCATTCACTGAATTGTATCTTTCTGCCTCTGAGGAAGCACAGCCTGGAAAGAAAAGCCAACAAGCAGTCAAATTCACGGCTGTATGACTGGGATACTCAGGGTATTGCTGGTTTGTCTGAAGTGCTTCTGGTTCACTGGTTTATATGGCCATAATCTGGGTATCATTTGCACTACTTTCTTTTGTCTTTACTGTTCTGTTTGCTTGTGCTTTTGTGTATCAAAGGTTTAATTACATTAAAATATGCATACTCACCCATCATTCATTTTTTAGTAAAGAAAATCATTGACTAGAGAACCATGAGTACAAAAAGAAGTTCTTTATAGGGAGACGGGCTGGCATAGTAAAGAGCAGAGTCTCAGCTCCACCATTCCTTGTGATGTGACTGAGGCACCCCAGTATCCTCAGTGAACTTCAGTTTCCTCATGTGCAAGCTGTGGGTTTTAATGCTCATTTGTTAGTGCTGTTGTGAGAACTGGATACGAGGAGGGTAAAAAATACCTAGCTCTGCATCTGGCACATAGTAGATACTCATTAAATGCTAGGGTAGCAATTAATGGCAGTTAATATTTTTTGTTGAAATTTTTAATAAATAAGTTTTGCTAAAGTATTGTCATTTGTTTTCAATCATGACACTATAAAGTAGTGCCTGCAGCAGTAACAACAACAGCAACAAAAATGATTGAAGAGTAGGTCCAATAATTTGCTATATAGTAAGTAGGCAGTAGCCTATAGTCCCCAGACAATGTTGGCCACAGACATTAAGGACAAGATACAAGAATACTATCCCACATGACTGAAATGTACCCAAAACTCCTTAGTGTGCATGAAATTAGCATGTACTTTAAAGTTTCTAAGAGGTAATCCTTATTAGACTGTAATTTGGATATGGGCAACCAATGAGCTTTAGGTGTATGCATATGTGTATATATACATGCATCTTAATGTATAATCAGTAGAAGCCAGATGAAACTGTAACAAAAATAAATGATAAAACAGGACAAGATGAATTTATCAATATTCATTCTACAAATGTTATGTTATAGGTAGTGTGTTATGTGCTAGGAGTGAGGATTGGGAAACTTATAACACTGTCCTCAAAATCAAGTTTCTTAGGCCAAAACCCCAGCATTTTTAACACAGATAAATGATAAATGCTGCAGCTAATAGATATCCACAGAAGAATCTGGTTAGTTTGGAAATATCAGCAGAAATAACTTTAAGGATAAGTAATAAAGATTGAATAACAACTATCAAGAATGCCAAGGGGATTAGCTAATTCCAGTCTGAAGGAACAGTGTGTACAAAGGCACAGAGACTTGAGAGCGTGTGGCATATGTAGTAGGTTAGGAAAAATTCAGGAAAGAAGCCTAGAGAGGTAAGCAGGGACCAGATCATGACATTGTTTATGAATTCCAAAAAGTGTAAGGAGAGACCCAACAATCAGCAGTAGCAGGGAGAAATTTCACAGTTGCCCTTGTAGCTTAGTGAGCTGAACTCTTGAGGGCCCTGCATCACTTGGGTTTTTATCACAAGTTCTCTTTTGCAGGTTCTCTTTTCCCTGTCCTGGCTCTGCTTCCCCAGGGAACCCCGCACACGGTGGTCACACTGATGCTACAGAGCATCTTTGTGTCTTATGTGGAGCACAAACTTCTTAGAAGTGAAGTTTTTGGTAGAAGGAAAGAGGAGATTGTAATAAAATCGTGTAACGTGGTAAAAAAAAAGGAATCTGTTACAAGAACCAGAGCCTTTTCTGCAAAATCATTCTAGTGCCTCCCCACCTGCTAAACTGTGTCCCTGCTTTGCTAGCTAGCTTGCTTTTCCCATCTGCTTCATTCATTTCAGAATTAAGAGCCCTTAATGATGTCTTCCTATGTCTTAAGACTTTCCCCCTATGATTTCTCATTTAAAACAGTTCTTGAGGGATTGGGTCCCACATGCTGGATTTCTCCCATCTGTCAACCTTCTGACAACTCCCAAACAAAATTGTCCTGTATACCTTAGTGCCTAATTTGATCATCTGACCAATTAATGGTTTATTGTGGCTCAATAGTTTGGCCTTCCCCAAGAAGAGTGTTATCATGTTTAATGACTTCACCTTTATACTCCCACTGCCTCACCTCTCTTCCCTACATCCAATTTATGTACTTTGGCAATATTTTACGTATATTTGTAAATCATTTTTAATAAAACTTATTTTTAGCAGTTTTAGGTTCACAGCAAAATTGAGAGGAAGTTACAAAGATTTCCTATATAGGCTCACACATGCATGACCTCCCCCATTATCAACACCTCCCATCCAAGTGGTATGTTTACTACAAATGATGAACCTACATTGACACACCATAACCGCTCAAAGCCCATGGTTTACATTACAGTTCCCTCTTAGTGTTGTATATCTCATGAGTTTGGACAGATGTATAATGATATGTATCCACCACTCTGGTATCATATAGGGTATATTCACTGCCCTAAAGGTCTTCTGTGCTCTGATTATTCATCCTTTTTCCCATCCAACCGCTGGCCACCGCTGATCTTTGTAGTGTCTCCATAGTTTTGCCTTTTCCAGACTGTCATATAACTGGAATAGTACACTACATAGACTTTCAGATTGGCTTCTTTCACTTAGTAATAAGCATTTAAAGTTCTTCCATCTCTTTTCATGGACTGATAGCTCTTTTTTTTTTTAGTGCCAAATAACATTCCATTGTCTGAATGTACAACAGTTGATTTTTCTACTCACCTACTGAAGTACATCTTGGTTGCTTCCAAGTTTGGGCAATTATAAATACAGCTGCTCTAATCACCGGTGTGAAGGTTTTTCTGTGGATGTATATCATTTTCAAATTTTTGCTTATTTTTTTGAAACAAGACCATTGAAATAAATAAAGAATGGGGGAAAAAACAATACCTTTACTTTCAAAGAGTCCTTTAATGTTTAAACCTAACTTAGCCCTCCATGAGTGGAATGGCATATAGCAGGCTGACCTCAGTGACATTTCGAGCAGAAGGTCTTTGGCCTCTTCTTAAATCACTCAGCCCAAGGAGGTCACAGATTTTGCTACATCAAGGAATTTCCTTACTAAAATTTAATGGTTCTGATTCTTGAGTTTCAGAGCTTGCTATAAATTTTAGTGCTCTACTTAAAAGAATTATGAGTCACAATTGCACTGGGCAAATCAGCAATCCCTACTGCAGTCTGCCAATGTTCCAATATGTCTACAGCAGCAACTATAATTACTGAACTCTTGACTTTGACACTGTTCAAACTCTTTTTCCTGTCGGATGTAGCATTTACTGTCTTGACCATGATTACATATATCCTCACCAGGCAAAGTTAGGGGCAACACATAGCATGACACTGTCAGGCACCACTAATTCATTCTTTGGGAAGCTGTGTGATACTCCAGCTTTGCACAGTATCTAAGTACAATATTTATCTGCCTTTGGCTTGACTCTTACTCTATCTTCCTTAACCTGTGCTTTTCACTATCTCCTTATACACCCTATTCAGCTCAATGTTCTGTCTGGCAAACCACAATAACCTTCTCCATATTAGCTAGAATAAAACGAGATCTTCTTGTTCTTGACTTAAGGCCAGTCTCAGCACTGAGTTCCAGGGGTTGAGTTGGGTGGGGGGAGAGTGCTGGGACTATTTGTGCTTTGATAATTTTGTCTGATTACATGCTTTCACTTTTAGCAAAAGTAAATTTTACATGTTGATTAAAAGTTACCTGCATTACTTTTAGTCTTTTGAAGACAGTGACCCTCCTTGCAGTCAGACAAGTTATACACAGACATTTATACAGACAGTTTATCAGCATAACCAACCACCAAAGACCATAAGCCCTCCAAACTGAGAAAATTGGTCTCCCCTTGTCCTCTTTGGGTTCCCTGAAATATTGGGTCACCATTTTGATTTCCTGTCAGTCATTAGCTGGAGGAGCTTCTTGGTCATACAGAATAATTTGTCATATTCTGCTGTTGTCAACACTTTGAAGAGCCTCTCAACACTTAAATTAAAAACTCCTTATCTTTGGGTGTTGAAAATATTCATGCTATTTTAAAGTTGGAGTAGTATGGACTTGGCTAATCAATTTATCCATATAGAGGTGACTATTTTCTCAAGGGAGGACATGCTGTTCAAATAGTCAGGAATATGTGTGTATTTGTAGAGGAGTTCTGCTTACAGTGGGAACGTTTGGTCAGGCTAACAGAAATCATTTTCATGGTTCAGGCTGAGAACACAAAGTTTAAAAGTATAGAGTGTTGTCTTGGGGACTCCTTGTGAGAAAGTATGAATGACCAGCTATCCAACGAGCTGTGTTAAATAACAGACTTCATTTTTTCCAAAAAAACTCCCTCTACCTTCTTCCACCTCTTTCAAAAATGATAACTTTTTAAAGTAAAAAACAGTGACATAATAACTAGTTGCTATTGGAAATTTAATTTAGAGATCTGTTTATAACTGGCAGAAATATGCATTTTCCCCTCTCTTTTCTTTTTAAAAAGAGCTTCTTATTTCATTTTAATATAGAACTAGCTACTTTATTTACTATCAGAATATTCCAGATGTTGTACTGCATAGAGTTTTAAGCCTCTAGTCCTTGTTGCACCACTCAAAAAGAGAAGAATTTTACAGCAGGAGAACGTTTTATGATCCTCAGGTATCTGGAGAAACTTCCTTCCTTTTCCTCTTTTTCCATTTATTCATCTATAATATCCATCTGCCTGGTATGGTGCTAAATGCTTGGGATATCAAAATTGAATACGTTTTTGTCCCAGCTATCCAGAAGTTCTCTAATAGAAGGGTAATATCCACCAGTCTATCTTCCAGGTTACTTATGTGTTCTTCTGAATCATCTAATTTGCTGTTGATTCCCTCTAGTGTATTTTTCATTTCAGTTATTGTATTCTTCAGCTCGGATTCATTCTTTCTTATAGTTGAAGTTCTTGTGTTTCTCTGGTATTCTGCCGAGTTTGGTGAGCTTCCTTATGACTATTGTTTTAAACTCTTTTCTAGGTAAATTACTTATGTTCACTTCATTAGGGTTTTTTCTGGAGTTTTATCTTGTTCTTTCATTTGGAATCAATTCCTTTGTCATCTCATTTTGCTTGACTTTCTGTGTTAGTTTCTATGAACAAGGCAAAAGAGTTACCTCTGCCGGTCTTGGAGGCATGGCTTTGTGCAGGAACATCTCTATGTGCCTGTATGTGCCTGGTGGGTTTGGTGGTATGGCTGGAACTGGTGTGGGCACAGACCAAGGCTTTTACTGCAGTGTTCCAGGGGCCACCACCTTGGTGGGAGTGCTAGAGCCTGAGCCCATCATGGGCTGGTACCTTTTTGGGGGTGTTCTGAGGACTGTAGTCTTGCTGGGAGGGCTGAGGCTGGAGCTGGGTAAAGGCTGGGGTCGTGCTGGGGTGGTCTCGGGAGGTCAGCTAGAGCGTCAGGTGCTTTTTCAATCTGCTACCTCTGTGCCACTACTCAGTCACTGATTTTTTGCGTGAGCCCTTTAGGTTGGGAGTCTTGGTTTCCTATAACCCTCTGGCTCTCTGGGTTGTAAGCTCTGTTGGTTCTCAAAGCCAGTTATGGGGCCTCGTCTTCCTGGTGCCAGACCCCAGGGCTGGGGTGTCCAGTATGGGACTAGAACTCCTTGCTGCTTAAGAAATGCTCTGAGTTTGTGATATTCTTTCTACCTGTGGGTCTCCTGTGTGGGGTGTGAATACTGACTAGGCTGTATCTCTGCCCCTCCTACCCATCTTAATGTGTTTTTCCCTTAACATTCTTAATTAGGAAATTAGTCAGAATGATAACCGTAAAACCCTCACAGATTTGGAATTTAAGGAGCATACTTCCAAGTAGCCTATGAGTCAAAGAAAAAATCAAAATGAAAAACAGAAAATGAATAAATAAATGCTTGCAAAAATACTATACCCCAAAACTTGTGAGATTTATATAGGTACATATACAAATAATTATATATCAGAAAAGAAGAATGGCTGAAAATCAACAAGGCAAGCATTAATCTCAAAAACTTAGTTAAATAGAGCAAATTAAATCCAATGAAAGTAGAAGGCAGTAAATAATAAAAGTATAAAATAATGTAATAAAACCCAGTCATAATATAGGGATCAACAAAGACAAAAGTTAGTTTTTTGCAAAGACCAAGATAGATAAATATTTGGTAAGAATGATGAAGAAAAAAAGTAAAAAGACACAGATAATCAATATAAAAAATGGAAAAGATGACATTATAATGTATTTTTCAGGATTTAAACTATTAAAAGAGGATATTATAAACTATATAGTAATAAATTTAAATTTTGATAAATTCCCCCAAATATAAAACTGACCAAAATTAATGCAAAAAGAGAATAATTTGACTATTAAAGACATGGAATCCTAAATTTAAAAGATAAACAAACTCAGACTAACAAACAAAATCCAATATGCCACAAAAAGTACTCCCAAGCCACTTGTCATTTTTGATGAATTTTATCAAACAGTTTAAAAAGAAATACACCAGTTTAGATCAATTCTGCCAGAGAATAAAGAAGGAATATTCCTCAACCTGTTTTATGTGGCAAGTATAACCTTGACCTTGAAACCTCAGAAGGACATTATAAGAAGGAAAAGTTACAAGCCAATCTTACTCATGAGCATAGATATAAAAACCCTAAACAAAGTATCAGTAAACCCAATATAGCAATATCCAAAAAGGATACATCATGATTAAGTTATGTTTATTCTATGAATGTAAAATTGGCTTTGCATTAAAAAAAAAGCAGTGCATTTCACAAGTTAACAAAGGAGAACAATCATGTAGCCATCTCAATAGATGGAGATAAAGCTTATGATAGAATTCGATTCTTATTTATGATCAAAAGTCTTAACAAACTATGAATAGAAGGAGACTATTGATTTGATAAAGGGTATCTAGAAGAAAAAAAATCCAGAAATGTCATCCTTAACCAGGAATGCTAAATGATTTCCTTTTGATTTGAGGAATGAAAAAATGTAGCTGAATATTCACTTTTTTTCAATGTTTTCTTGAAAGGCCCTGCCAATGCAGTAAGTCAAGAAAATGGAGCTCTGAGAACTGAGAAGAAAGAAATACAATTCTCGTTGTATTTCAGGTCATATGATTGCATACATACAAAATTCTGAGGCATCTATAAAAAAGTTATTAGAATTTCTAAGTTAATTTAGCAAGATTGCTGTGTAAGAGGTCAATTGAAAAAATAGTGATTGCATTCATATATACTACACACTATATATACTTTAGCAGCTAAAATAAACTTTAAAAATAAGTGTTTGCTAACTCTCCTAGCCAAATGCAAAATTTTAGACAGACCCAGGAGTGGAATTTGTTTTTTTTTTAAATTGAAATATAGTTGATTTACAAAGTTGTGTTAGTTTCAGGGGTGCAACAAAGTGATTCAATTATATACATACATATATGTGTGTATATATATATATATATATATTATTTTTTAGATTCTTTTCCATTATAAGTTATTACAAGAGAAGTGGAATTAGTTTTAATCCAACTGAATCTGTGGGAGGATTTTATAAATGTCTTTAAAACTTTCTGATATTTGGGTGTTATAGACTTTTTTTTTTCCAGAAAAATCCTACAGGTATTTGAAAAATAACTTCATATAAAAGAAATTATTTGAAGAATGAAACTTTTTTTTCTTTTTTTAATTTGGGTATATCAATATCTGTGTAACTTCTTCCAAGATAGCAGTGACCGGCAAACTCTCATGCTAGAGTCACCATCATCAATAGTTCAATGGGATTTTGTTATGCTGCATTTCCTCCCTGCTTTCTTCCCCAGTGTCAGCATCTCCTCGTGAGCAGCCTCTCTCTTTCCAAGCCCTTCCTGTGGTGAACCCAAATGTTGTTTTTCAGATGGGTGTAATTCAACCCACTAAAATACATCCTTGCCAATGGGATTCATGCTATGAACTCCAACCCCCTCTGCTAGTGACATACGCACATTCTCAGTCTGCGTCATGAAGATATGTAGGCAGATGTAGGTGGTACCTAACAGATGCAAACTTTTTATTTTGTTGAATTTTGCCTTTGTCATTTGGACAAGATGTTAGAAAAGCAATCATTCCTTAGTTACAAGGGATTCCGGGAGAGAGTTCACTGTTGAAGCTATCCCCCAGCCCTGTCCTGCCTGGTGTGTCCTGCCTTGTCTCGAGAGTGGAAAGAAACCATAGGAGCCCAGCTCATGTTTGTCCACACACGCCCTGTTATGTTGCTACCACTGGGCCACACTTACCTACCACACATACTAACTAGCACAAAGGGCAGAAAGGCAAGAAATGCCCAACTGAAATCTGGACCTATTAACACAGCATTTGCTTCCCCTTTTATATTCATTTACAATGTGGTTGACATTATTTGCCTCTAACATTGAAATATTTTGAAACTGACTTCTAGGACTCAGAAAATATAAGGATGTCTTAATTACCTAACAATCCTCTATAGGTTTAATATACATATGAGAAATATGAGAAAAGAAAATGAGAATATGATTATAATAAAAGATTTCTTTAAAAAAATATCCCTTCCCTTACCAGGAAGAAGAGCAAGAAACTCCATACACTTGGGGTTTGGAAAGATGCTGGGTTCACTTAAATCCTGAGTTAAACCAAAACAAAAACTCCAAGTATGTGATCTATATTATTCCCTCTTAATTTTTCCAAGTTGTTAAACCTAAGGTGAATTTCAAGATTAGAGATTTTTTTCTGTCGGATATTCCAGGTATTGTTTTCAAAAGGTCATTTCTAGTAGTTTAAATAAACTTAAAAGACTTTGAAAACAAGAAAATGTGACTTGGTATAACAAAACAAAATCATTTTAGAAATCAAAATTGTGACATTTAAGGAGGATCTAAACTTGGCAGAATTGTGTCTAGAAAGGAACAGTAGATTTTAAAAGTATTGGAGAGCATGTAGTTCATAATGAAAGTTTTCACCGCATGATTAAATCACTTGTTTAAATTCAAAATCTTCCCCTCTCTCCTAAACAATACACACTTTGATTTCTATCTTCCTGTTTTCAGATTTGGAACTGAATACAGCTTCAGAAGTATTGCCTTTAATTTTTGTTTGAAATTATCGGATTTTGATTGTCTTTTCATTCATTCATTAGTTTTGCTATATTCAAGCAGCAGGTCTATCTTTAGAAAGTAGAGAAAGATTCACATTTAGAATTGTGATTGACCCTGGCGTAAATCCAACACTTTTCACAGTCTGTCAGAGGATGAGTGAGATTAGCCACTTCGGCTGGGTCCTTGCCTTTTAGTTGCCATAGTCTACCAACTTGGGAGTATTACCATAATATTTTCTAGGAGCCCTCCTCAATATCTGTTTACAAAATACCAAGTTATTACTTGAAATATCTCTACTTGTTAACATTAAATCAATATCCTATTTCATTAAGTTAAAAAATGACTTAGGGCTTTTATTCTCACATTTCTTTCTTTTCACTACATAGCCTTTAGAGCCATATCAGGTGTAGAATATTGATGGTGCAAGATGTGTCAGAATGCTCTAACATGTGATTTTTGGTACTATTTTAAGCACAAACTATTGCTATTTTGGCAAATGATCACTAGCTCCTTGTCCAGAACACACGATGATTTTGCCAGAAGATTAGGGTCATAGTATAACAAACTCTATATAGAGGCAGGAAGTGCATCATTGTGATTGATAAAATCATTAGATTGTTTCTGCCATCTTTTAGTTATGTCTAGTATAGATATATTTAGTTGTTTTGTTTTGGTTTTTTTTTCAGAAGGTAAACGTACTTATTGCCTACTATTTTCATTTTTGGAGCTTCAGAAGAATTTCCAAGACAATAGGAAACATCCCCTCAAAATCCCATTGCATTATCTTATGTAGTCAGCAGGCTGTTGAAAACTGTGGCTGGCAATTTTCAAGGTTTTGAAAAGAGTTAAACATTCTTATTAAACAATCAAAACCTTCACATGCTTCTGATTAAGTGTCTGTGCACTTAATCCTGTGGAGTGGTTAAATGCATGTCAAAAAGAAAAAAAGTCATGAAATAATTTTCCCATTTCCCCATTCCATGTGTGTTTCACTTTGTCAGAAGATATAAGGTAACTTGCTTCTTATTGATACAAAATATCAGTTGGAGTTGAACTTGCTCTAATTCACAATCACCTTGAAATTGGAAGCCTAAATACTCTATATAGAGTGTAAAGGGTGAATGTCTGAGCTCCTGTGACTAGATGTGTATTTGCTGCCCCTTCCTTCCTTCCTTCCTTCCTTCCACATCCCTCCCTCCCTCCCTCCCTCCCCCCCCATCTCTCTCTCTCTCTCTCTTTTTCTTTCTTTCCTGGAGCTATAGCAAGGGATTTCTACCAAAGGGGTAATTCATGGAGTCAAAATCCAGAAAAACATCCAAGCCAGGTTCACTGGAAAAAGCTGAAGCTCAAATACAAGAAGCAGAAATAAAGTTGAGACACAGATTCAGAAGACTGGGGTTCAATAAAGATGAAATGAAGGACTAGATTAGGAATGAGTAAGAGGAAGCTCATGAGAAAAGCTACAAACCTTGGTGCATATTTAAGGTTTGCTTTAAGGTCTGTGGTATAAGTATATATTTGAGTTGGCCTGATTTAAATAGCCAGAGCTAGCCATGAAGGAAGTAGATATATTTTTCTTATTTAAGTGTCTTTTTTGGTGGAAACCCAAAATGCCTATGAGAATGAAACTTCAAGTTGCCCTGCACTTCTCTAAAGCTATTAGCCTATATATTAAACTCTTGGCAAGTTCTTGTTTGTTATTTATGGTAACACAAGCCAATCTCTTTTAAACATATCATGTTCTCTAGGAAAACAACAATAACATACACAATATGGTGAACCTCAATGGGTCAGGAAGGCAGATTTTAGCCCATGATCTGAAACCAAACTGTGAACGAGGGAGTAAGTGAAACAGCCCTCTAACGATACATGACAGTCCAGAGCTTACTCCAGAGGAGAGGTGGGCACACTTTCCAAACCTTACCCAGACAACTGTACACAGAATAAGGGAACAGATGAAAAGTGGTAACATATTGGCAGCCATGAGAAATAACAGCAGATTTCAAAGGAAGGACAGAGGACTCTTCATGCAAAAGAGAGGTGACTAGGGACCATTTATGCAGCCCTACATCCTTGTGAGTTCCCAGGGCATTATTTCAATTTACCCAGTTCAATAACTAATAATCAAAATGATAACCCTGAAGCTGTCCTTACAGAAGGTTAAATGATTTTCTCAAAAAGATAGTTTTCAAAAGTGGCATTGTTAAAAGGGTTTGCTTCAGTTACGTGGTTAAAACAATCCAGGCTAAACAGTTGATTTTCCTGATAACGCTAGACATATTAGATTTTGCTGATTGTATTCCAGATGAATACAGCTTGGTTGGAAAATGATTAGCATATTACTAATGAGCAGAGCCATTAATTTGGAACTCCGCTGCCTCACCCTCACAATGGAATATGGCTGCTGAGTGGCTGTGTTTGGAGTGGCGGCCAAGGGAAGGGGCAGGGTCTGCAGTGCTTACTCATTGGAAGCCTGCAGAGTTAGATCCTTGATCTATGAAACTTTTAGGACCAGATTTCCCATTGCCAGCCAATGAGTGGTACTTGTCCAATTTTGTGGTGTGTGTCTCCATCTTCATCCACTGCACGGGTTCTGGAGGTCAAGATTAAGAGGTTATTTTAGGAAAGGGGAATGGAGCCTGAATGGTATTACCGCAGAGTCAGTTCTGCCTAGAAGACTAGCTATTTTGGGGGCCCTCTGCTATGGTTGCTGGTGTTGCTTGTATGCTGTTTCTTGCCACAGGAGATCCCATTCTCAGGACTGAATAGCTAGAGCAGTAGACACCAACATTTTTATCTTCTTTTTGTCTTGGCTTCAAGAGAGTTTACAGATTAAATGTGGTGCTCAAATATTGCAGCTGCCTTTTGCCACATTTTGCAATTATAACTATTTCAGGTTGTGACAAATTGCTTATGTTTTTTTTTTTCTTTATTGTGGTCTTAATGAGTTAGTTCTTTGTCTTCTAATACTTGTCTTTTATAGTAAAATCTGATGAAAAAGTGACTTGAAGCACTCCTTAGGTTTCTTGGAATAGAAAGGAAAAAGGTAAGAAAATTCTAAAATACAAAAGAAAGGAATATTTCAGACAATGAAAGAATAGTGATTGTGAACAATGTTAGAGATTGACAAACGAAACTTAGAAGTTCTCATACATGCTTAATAAATAGCTAAATGCACTCAAGCTCTACCCATTTAAACACAAATTTCTCTGGGTCATAACAGTCAGTCATGACTTATCTATGGTAACCTTGCCCTGAACTGGGCACACGTGTTTTCTCACTCATTCATCATTGACCTGGTCCTCAGTGAAATGCAGATTTATTGGATTTTATGAATTGGGGTGTTATATTTACATACTGTATAATCATGACACAGTTTTTTCTTTCCTCCCTCCCTCCCTTCCTTCCTTTCTATTTTTTCTTTTCACATAAGGAAGAGAAGTTTTCTTTTTTATGGCCCACGTACACGGTTCTTCACTGGGGCCGAGTATAGAATTTTAGTTCTGTCACTGAGTTATTGAGAAATTATAGAATTGTGATTAGTGTGCCTTGCTTTTGGAATTGTAGGCACTAGATTTAAGACTGGATGTTGCTTAGGATGAAATGCAAGATATAAATGGTGGCTTTAATCTTTTTATTTTAAGAGGTGAAACTGATATAGACACAACTGATGAAGTAATTTCTGTGAATCCTAGGCTGGGGTGGAATTATTCTCCCCACTGTTCTCCCACTATTTGAAGACAGTGTTTCTCAGTTCTATTGTCTCTTTGGTTTAGGGGCTTTTCAACCTGATTATTTTAATTAAGCCATGGAGTATCCATTGTAAAATGAAAGCTATTTACATTATAAAAAGTGGCATATTTAAAGGAAGCCAGACTACTTTATATTAGCATTTGGAGCGTAATCTTTCTAGTGTGGCTCCCAATTCCTTTCCATCATTCTTCTAAGAATGTAGTTCTTACTTTTTGAATTATTTTTATTATTCTTCTCTGAGTTATTTAAATTATCTCTATATACCAATGGTAAAATGGCAACAGTTTCAATAAGAATCGCTCAATTACACAAAATATCTAAAACACAGTAGAACCAAGACTGCTTAGCACCACACTGTATCTCTTCAACCCTCATTCTAAACTCAGCTATATCAATAGACTGTATACTTGCTTATCTCTAGAAATGATAGTGATCAAGCAAAATCTAAGAAGTAAGTTTCTCATGAGATGTATGTATAGGTGTTCCCAATAGTTTGGTTTTAATTTTTTCAGGCAGAGAAGGACAAACGTAATCTGCAAATTGCCTGAGGAGCAGGGAAGGATTGATGAATAATTGGTGATCTGGGTACAGACAATACTAGTTATGTCTCTAGTCAAGTTGCTGTAAATTTAATGGTCATACTTTGACTTTTATGATGTTGACCAAAATTCTTTAAACTTCAGTCTCTTCAGGGGTTAAAGGAGATAAAACACACATTCATGGAACTGAGCTAAAGATACCCTGAGCAGTGGATTTTCCCATTTGCTTGACCTCACCAGTGCTGAGCTACTGTACTTGACCAAATTGGTGTTCTCTCCTCCTTTAGAATGAGTTGCTGTAATGTCCTTCTTATAAACAGATTTTTGTAAGTAAGTCTATTTAATAAGTCCTTCAGTCATGTCCAATCTTAATGTACCTGAGTCATAGGATGAACATAGCTTAGTGTAGGTTGGGAATAATACTATGAATGTATCCATTTTATGATTCATTAAGACTCCAAATTGCATTTTTACTCAATTCATTTGGAAACTTGTTATATATTTTTACTAATATATTATGATTTCAGATATATTTACTTGTTCACATCATTCACTGTAAATTGGTAAAATCATTTTAAAAACTCCTGACTTAGGTCTATGTTATCCAAACAACTTATTGGAGGAGGAATGTGTAGGATCATCTATACATATCTATATACAAATATAAACAAAGTTTGCAGCTTTGTAAAGATGTCCTGGATATTTCAGAATATCCAGGTTTTTTTTTTTTTTTTCTCTATAACATTATTTTGATTGTGGATATGGAAACAGAAGGTGGTGGTCATCAGAGAGAAGGGAGCAGTTTTGAGTATTAGTGAGTGCATGCTCAGTTGACCTGTGAACAGCCCAGGAGGTTAGCGGTATAACCTGCTGTGGTTGGATCCACATATAACTTATAGTTGGCCTTTCGTATTGGTGGTTCCTCCATATCCATTGTTCCTCTGCAACTGTGGATCCAACCAACAATGGATCGTGTAGTACTATAGTATTTACTATTGAAAAAAATCCGGGTGTAGGTGGAACCAAGTAGTTCAAACTCGTGTTGTGCAAGGATCAACTGTATATGGGTGTATATTTGAACAAGAGTAGTGTCTAAACAGAGGGATATTTAGTACTGGTGAGGTGAACTTTTAGTACTTACTGTGCTGATGAAACATGAAAACATATTGAAGAGGTGTCAATATATTATTTTTTTAATTGCCATGAAAATAAACCCCAAATTCTTAGCAAAGTCTAATGATATATATATATTTTTTCTAATGATGTTTTATATTTTTCTTCTGTGTGAGTGTTACCGAACGCATTAAGCTATTTTAGAAGGCTAAAGTAGTTCAATAGGACTTATTTTTCAAGGCCACTTACTTTTTGTTTTCATTCAAGGCCTTTATAAATTAATCTCATTAAAAATATTAAAATCATGATATAAGTGTGTGTTTGTACATAGACCATTCTTTGAATATAGCACAAAAACTGGGTAATAATAGTATAGCTTGCCTCTTTATGCATTCCACAATCACTGAAAAGAGTTCTTATGGAAAAGCTCAGTGAACTTCAGAGTGTGATTGAAAATAAAATCAGGGCTCAGTAATTTGCACAGAGGTTGTGTTTCATTAATATGTGTCTCATATAAGCAGTCAGCATGTAAAAATAGATGGCAAATATGACCGAGAGTTAAAATTATGAATTATACATAAAATGTGTGTTAAATTAGAGAATTAATTGAGAAGCATGAGTTAAGAAGAAAACTAGTTGATGTTGTATAACATTTGATAATCAGGGTCATTTTTCTACAATTGTTAAATGTGATTTGTCTCATAATGTTATCCTTTGGTAAATTGTTACAACACTGTATGATATATGTAGCTTATTAACAGTTTCATTAATTGCTATTAGAGGAAAGAAGCTATGAAAGCTGGTACACATAGGAACAAATGTTGGGGCAGATGGTTGAAATTAGTGAAACGTGATCAGTTGCTAAACTAGTTTACTTAATTAGCTTCCTACATCAGAATAGTTGAAATAAATTTGTCATATTGTCGTCAGGAAACTGAAATTCAGGGGACAATTGTTATACATCATATTTTAAAACTAACGAGACAAACAGCAAAGAACTGTTGGCACTAACCCCTGACCCTCAGTTTGTTTTGTACTGAGTGGGCTGAGCTGTTAGAACGAGTGGGAAAATTTTCTGTTAAGGAATACCAACTGCACTGACATCTTTCCCTGGCCTGTAACAGGGAAAACGGGGAGAAAAGCAAGTGGAAGTTGGCCACTGCCCACAAAATTTCCTTGATGCTGTTACTTCTTAGTGAATAATTCTGGAATAATTCTCAGAGGAGCTGAAACAGAGTTTTCAAATAACAATTTTATGAAAGTTTCATCTTCAGTGAGATTCCAGAAAATTCAAAGGCAACAAATTATAATAATTTTCATGCTCAGGCCACTCTTGGTTATACTACTGGGAATGGAAGGGATGGAATCAATTTTTCAGGTACTCATTTTTTGGTTATTTCATATAGATTTGAATTTGGTATCAGCACCCATAGTGAATAACAAATAGTCAAAGATGGTGGAGATTTTGGTGGAAATATGGTTCATGTATTGGAGAAAATATGAAGGTATTCTGAATTGTTTAATGGAATTCTCCAAATTTGGGGTGAATATTACATGGTTTATATCTGCTGAGGTTTATATAGGTTTGAAATAATTTATTATCCCTTCCCACAGGAATTTTTTTAAAGACACATTTTTTTCTCTTTAAGACACATTTTGCTTTGCAGCAAAAATGGAGAACTAGGCTATCAGTATACAGCAGGTTCCAATGATAGTCTTTATTTTATCTTTTTATTCAAACATATTATCAGTGACTTTTTTTTTTTTTTTTTTTACCTATCAGTGACTTTTTTTTTAACATCTTTATTGGAGTATAATTGCTTTACAATGGTGTGTTAGTTTCTGCTGTATAACAAAGTGAATCAGCTATACATATACATATAACCCCATATCCCCTCCCTCTTGCAGTTCCCTCCCACCCTCCCTATCCCACCCGTCTAGGTGGTCACAAAGCACCGAGCTGATCTCCCTGTGCTATGCGGCTGCTTCCCACTAGTTATCTATTTTACATTTGGTAGTGTATATAAGTCCATGTCACTCTCTCACTTCATGCCAGCTTACCCTTCCCCCTCCCCATGTCCTCAAGTCCATTCTCTATGTCTGTGTCTGTATTCCTATCAGTGGCTTTTGGATGATCATGTGTTAACTCATATGAATGACAACTATAAATGTGTGATCCATTAATGACACAGCTATCCTTTCCGTATTAGATTGCATAGTGGGGTTCCTTCTGATAAAGTTAGTTTATAAATTGTTTGATTTAGGAACTATAAAGCTGCTGCTGCTAGTGGTTTAGACTTTATCACCTTTCCTGACTTTATTATCACACTTGGACTTAGGAAAGAAGGTAAGAGTAAGATCATTTTATTCACAATATATTTACAGGCACTGTGCCAAGAACGTTTGAACTTTTCAAGGTCCCAGAGAATGTTTGCATCTGAACTTCAAAAAGATTGTTTTTATAGTATGAAACCAAAAAATGAAAAGTTGAGGTTAAGTTTTCACATATCTGTAACATGTAATTTAAAAATAAATTGCTATTTTACTAAACTCTTAATAATATATAAGTAATATTTATTGTGAGAAGTGGGTCCATTTTTTGTATGTTGTTATGAGGAAAACTCTAATATAAAATGTAGTCAATCTCTGTTAAACTACCTTCCCATTTCCATGCTTTTACTCAGCAAAGAAGATAAGGTGTATCTTTACCAC
Source organism: Neophocaena asiaeorientalis asiaeorientalis (assembly GCF_003031525.2). Classification (NCBI taxonomy): domain Eukaryota; kingdom Metazoa; phylum Chordata; class Mammalia; order Artiodactyla; family Phocoenidae; genus Neophocaena; species Neophocaena asiaeorientalis. The sequence continues at coordinate 8,937,323 of NW_020185336.1, forward strand.
TTGTTCAAGGCTGTAGCTTTTCAGCTCTCAATTCTAATACACTTTACAAAAGACAAGAAGAAGTTAAGCATGATGCTAGCTTGTTAGAATTTAGGAATGAAATTTAGGTAGCCTGGAATGGTCATTCAAAATATAAAGAAGTTTAATTTTATTCTCACAAATAGTAACAGGTATATGCTAAAGAATGCTGTTACAAATACCCTGCATGTGAAAAATCTAGGTAAAAGTATACCATAAACTGAGGAATCAAGCCAGTGGTACTATTATTTTTAATACTGAGCAATATAGAACTGACTCTAAGCAAAATTTGAGTCAGCATAGCCATTTTTGTACACTATAAAGTACCTTGGTGACCTAGGTTCTTAGCATAAAGAATATTATTATTAAATGATTTTCACTGAACTATTAGCATTATTTGTTGTTACACACTCACCATTCCCATGCACTAGGTTAGTAACGCATTAAAAGTAGAGACATTCCATTATTGCTTATCTTTCCAGTCACTGTAAAAAACAAAACTGACAGGTGTTTGATAAACGTGTCTTGATTCAAAAGCTTTTTACTCTGACTGTTAGGAATACTCGGGAAAACTGCTTCTATTTTGGATATAGATTGTTTCTACTCTAACAACAAAAATATGGGATAATCTATAAAATCATAACTTGTTTGTACTCATCAGAGTCGAGACAACCAGGGTCACTGAATTCCAAAGGATGGCAAGCCCCTCCAAAGAGATAGGGGCCACACAAAATTTGCCTTTGATAGAGTACAGTAAAAAGAAAAATCAGGTAAGAAGAAAACAAGTGTGATGGTTAATTTTATGTGTCAACTTGACTGGGCCACGTGATACCCAAATATTTGATTAAACATTGCTTATTATTATTGGATTTTATTATTATTAACATTATTATTCGATGTGTCTCTGAGGTGTTTCTGGATGAGATTAATATTTGAATTGGTAAACTGAGTAAAGCAGATCATCTTTCCTGATGTGGGTGGACCTCATCCAATCCATGAAGACCTAAATAGAATAAAGGCCTGACTTAAAGCTTGGACATTGGTCTTCTCCAGACTTCAGATTTGGAATAGAACTTACATCACTAGCTCTCCTGCTTCTCAGGTCTTCGGACTCACACTAGAAGTATACTGTCAGCTCCCCTGGGTCTGGACTTCTCAGCTTCTATAATTATATGAACCAATTCCTTATAATAAATTTCTTTACACACACACACATACACACTCACACACATCCTGTTGGTTCTGTTTCTCTGGAGAATCCTGACTAATACAAACTAAAATTTTAACAAATTTTTAAAGGTCAAATATGGACAAGCATAACAATTTAGAACCCTTGAAAGCCCCACACAAAGGAGACTCTGCAAGCACTCACCAATGCTTGTCCATGGGCCCTAACTGGGTGCTCACAAATAGGATTGGAGGCAAGGAAGGAGACCTGAGAGAAACTCTTGTGGTGCAGGCATGTCGATGGTGACTGGCTGCTACCGATGGAAAGGTGCAATGTCTGGCCCTTTTCTGAATCCTTTTCTTACATGAAAAAAAGGATTGGCCTCTCACCCCTGATACCAGGCAAAGTTTGGTTGCCATTGGGTTAGGAGTAGAAGAAAAAAGTTGTCTGCCACTAGTGAATGAAATAGGAGACTTACTTGAGCCCAAGATCTTGCACTGATGACAAGCAGAGTTCTGTTAGAGGACAGGGCCATGAAACTCAACTTTGCACAAGTTACTCCATTGATACAAGGTAGCTTGGGGCTGCCATGATGAGAGGAGAAGGAATACTGAGAAGTTTAAAACAAGAGACTGAAAATTCCCAGGCACCCACATAATCCTTGCACTTAGTAACAAGCTAAAACAGGTAGTCTATTTCTGGAAGAGGGGGAAAATTCTGGAAAAAGATCCCCTTGTGATGAGCATGGAAACTCTGCTGAAAGGTGAGAATGGAACAGAAATACTGATAAAAATCCTCCCAACACTCTAGGTCTCATACTAAGCACAAGATAGAAGCAATCTACCACTGGAGGAATTTGAAGTCTATGGTAAACTAAAGGTAATTAGAGCAACAACAAAAACTAACTGAGTTCAACTACTGTATAGACTGACCCAACCTCCACACTAACGGACTGAAAGAAAAAGAAAGGTGTCCATTTTCAGTTTTAAATTTACCTCACTATTTGTTTATACACAATATTTGCATTTGATCAAATATTATATAATAAACAAAAAAGTAGCAGCAACAACAGCAATAACCCATTAGCAAGAGATAAACAATCAACAGAATCAAATCAAGATGTGACCCTGATTATGGAACATTAGATGAAGTACTTTGAAATAACTATGTTAAATATGTTAAAGGGTGTAGTGGAAAAGAGAAAAACATGCACGAACAGATGGGAAATTTCAGCAGGCATATGGAGATAAAAAAAGAATCCAATGAGAATGCTAGAAATGGAAAACATGCTAACAGAGAAGAAAATTTCAGTTGATGGGCTTATCAGCAGTCTGGATATAGCAGTGGAAAGAACTGGTTAACTGTACATTAGATCAATAGAAAGCATTCAAACTGAAACAAAAGAGAGAAAGAAGAAGAAACAACAGAATAGGGTATCCAATAACTGTGGGATAATATAAAATGATTTAACATATATATGATTACATTTTCATGAGAAGATAGAGACAGACAGCACAGAATAAATATTCAAAGAGATAATAATGGCCAGTTTTTTTCTAAAATGAATGAAAGACCACAAACAACAGATCAAAGAAGGTAGAGACTCTCAAGCATGATACATTAAAAGAAAAACACACTTAGGCACATCATACCCAAATATCTGAAAGTCAAATATGAGGAGAAAATCTTGAAGGCATCCAGAGGAAAAGAAAACATTGCATACAGAAGACCACAGATAAAAATGACAGCAGGTTTCTCATCAGACACTAAACAAAGCAGAAAGTAATAGATATCTTTATTTATTTATAAATTTATTTTATTTATTTATTTTTTGGCTGTGTTGGGTCTTTGTTGCTGCACACACTGTTTCTCTAGTTGACACAAGTGGGGGCTATTCTTTGTTGAGGCGTGTGGGCTTCTTACTGCAGTGGCTTCTCTTGTTGTGGAGCACAGGCTTTAGCCAGGCTCAGTTGTTGTGGCCCGGGGGCTCTAGAGCGCAGTCTCAGTAGTTGTAGCACACGGGGCTCGGTTGCCCTGCAGCATGTGGGATCTTCCTGGACCAGGGATCGAACCCGTGTCCCCTGCATTGGCAGGCAGACTCTCAACCACTGTGCCACCAAGGAAGCCCAGTAATGGATATCTTTAAAGTGCTGAAAGAGAAAAAAAAAAAGCTGTTAACTCATAATTTTATACCAAGCAAGATAGCTTTGTTTAATAAAAGTAAAATAGAGGACTTGTTCAGCAAACAAAAGATGAGAAAATTTATTGACAGTGAATTTTCACCATGAGAAATGTTAAAGGAAGTGTTTCAGTTAGAAGAAATATAATACAACATGAATATTTGGACCTACAACATTGAATAATGCTGTGAATGATAGAAAAAAGTGAGAATACAAAACATTTTTTTAAAAACACTTTAAAAAGATAGTCAAATATCTAAAGCAAAAATAGTAACACTGTACTGTGGGATTTATAACATAATTAGGAGTAAAATATATGAAAACAATAGCAAGGAATTAGTAGAAGGAAATGATACTGTGTGGTTTTTACAACATAATGATGTGTATATTTTTGGAAGATAGGTTGTGAGAAGTTAAAGATGTATATTGTAAATCCTAGAGAAGACACTAAAAAGTAAAACAAAATACTATAATAGGCCAGTAGTGGAGACAAAATTGAATCAGAAAATTACTCATTTAAACCATGAAAAAGACAAAATAAAGGGGGTAAATGAAGAATATATGGCACATTTAGAAAATAAATAGTAAAAAGGTAGATGTAAGTCCAATCATATTGGTATTATATTAAGTGTAAATGGTGTAAACATGTCAGTTAAAAGCTAGGTATTGTCAAATGGTATTAACAAAAGTAATATCCAACTATATTTGTCTATAAGAAACTCACTTTAAATATAAAGATATAGATAGATTTAAAAGATATACCATGTAAACACTAATCAACTGAAGCTGGGTTAGGTATAATGTAAATTAGATTTACATTATATCTAATATAAATATAAAGTAAATTAGACAAAGTAGTTCAGAACAAGAAACATTATAAGAGATATAAAGGGACATTATATAATGATAAAGGGGTCATCTAATCCAGGAAGTTTTACAGTCCTAAGTATGAATTCTTCAAATGATAGAGCTTCAAAATATATGAAGAAAAGATAGAACTGAAATGGTAAAGAGGCAAATTCACAATTATAGTTGGAGAATTCAACATTCCTGTCTTTATAAATGGCTCATGTAGACAAAATCTTCAGTAAGAAGACTTGGACAATACTATTAACCATTTTTACCACATTGATATTTATAAACTATTTCAACAAATAATAGCAAAATACACATCTTTTTAAGTGCACATGAAACATTAATGAAGATAGAACATTTTTTGGACCATTCAAAATGCTGCAAATGATAAAGAGTTGAAATAATACAAATTATGATGTTCAGACAAAAATAAAATCAAGTTAGAGTTTAATATCAGAAAGATACTTGGAAAATCCCTAAAGATTTGTAAATTAAATAGTACACATCTAAATATCCCATAGGTCAAAAAATAAATCAGAGAAAAGAGAAAATACTTTGAACTGAATAAAAATGAAAATATGACATATTAAGTTTGGGCGGATGCAGTCAAAGAGTGGCTAAGTTGCAAATGTCAAATGCTTATATTAGAAAAGAAAAAAAAGACAATGATTGTTTTGCATATGACACCAAAAGTATAAGCAACAAATGGGACTACATCAAATGAAAAAGCTTCTGCACAGTAAAAGAAACAATCAACAAAATAAAAAGGCAAACTATGGAATGGGAGAAAATATTTGCAAACTACATATTTGATAAGAAGTTAATACTGAAAATATATAAAGAATTCATATAAATAAATAGAAAAAAATCCATAAAATTTAATTTAAAAATGGGCAGAGGACCTGAATAAACATTTTCCAAAGACTACATCCAAATGACCAACTAGTACATGAAAAGGTGCTCAACATCACTGACCACCTGGAAAATGCAAATCAAAACCACAATGAGATATCTCTCACATCTGTTAGAATGGTTATTACAAAAAAGCCAAGATAGGGCTTCCCTGGTGGTACAGTGGTTGGGAATCTGCCTGCTAATGCAGGGGACACGGGTTCGAGCCCTGGTCTGGGAGGATCCCACATGCCACAGAGCAACTAGGCCCATGAGCCACAACTACTGAGCCTGCGCGTCTAGAGCCCATGCTACGCAACGAGAGGCCGCGATAGTGAGAGACCCGCGCACCACGATGAAGAGTGGCCCCCTCTTGCCACAACTAGAGAAAGCCCTCGCACAGAAACGAAGACCCAACACAGCAAAAATAAATAAGTTAATTAATAAACTCCTACCCCCAACATCTTTAAAAAAAAAAAGCCAAGACATAATGGATGCTGGTAAGGATGTAGAGAAAGGGAACTCTTGTGCACTGCTGGTAGGAATGTAAATTGGTACAGCTAGTGTGGAAAATAGTGTAGTTTCCTCAAAAAACTAAAAAAAAAAAAAAAAAACTACCATGTGATCCAGCAATCTCACTTCTGGGTATACAGCTGAAGAAGATGAAATCACTATCTTGAAGAGATATTTCCATAGCTATGTTTGTTGCAGCATTATTCACAATAGCCAAGACATAGCCTGTGTCCTTTGGCAAATGCATAGATAAAAGTGACTATATATATATATATATATATATATACACATATATATATTTGATAATGGGCTTATATATATAACTGTATATATATATATGTATGTATATATATATAGTTGACCCTTAAACAACACAGGGGTTGGGGGTGCCAACCTCCTGTACAGTGAAAAATCCAAGTATAATGTTACGTTCAAATTCATAGAAGCAGAGAGTATAATGTTAAACAGAGACTAAGAGGTGGGGGAAATGGGGAAATGTTAGTCAAAGGATACAAACTTTCAGTTATAAGATGAATAATTTCTGGGAATGTAATATACAGAATGCTGAGTGTAGTTAATGATACTGTTGTATATATCAAAGTTGTTATAACAGTAGAACTTTAATGTTCTTTCTCATAAGAACAGTAACAAAATGTTAATTGTGTGAGCTAATAGATGTGTTAACAAACCTTATTGTAATATTTTGTAATATATACATGTATCAAGTCATCACATTGTATACCTTAAACTTACACAATGTTATATTCTATTAAATCTCAGTAAAGCTGGATTAATAAAGGGCTAAATCCAATGATCTAAGCTTCTACTTGACTCCATAAAAACAAAAGTAAATTTAACAGAAATAATATTTAAAAGAAATAATAAAGATAGGAGCAAAAATCAATAAAATAGAAAAAAAGGTAATAGAGAAAATTAATGAAACTAAAAGCTGGTTCTTTGAAAAGATTAATAAAATAAATAGGTGTTTAGCCAGACTAAGGAAAAAGGAGAAGGGGTGGAAATTACCAATATCAGGAATGAAAAAGCTTACATTACTACAGACCCTGTAGACGTGAAAAGATAATAAGAAAAGATTATGAAAAATTTTATGGTCATAAATTTGACAACTTCAATAAAAGGAAAAATTATTAAAAGCTAGAAATTGCCAAATTTCACTCATGAAGAAATATATAACCTGAACAGTCCTATATTCTATAAAGATATTACATTTGTAGTATTTGTAGTTAAAAATCTTTCAACAAAGAAAGTTCCAATCCCACTTGACTTCACTGGTAAATTCTATTGAACATTTAAGGAAGAAATAATATCAACCTTTTACAAATTCTTCCAGGAAAACAAGAGAGGACAGACTTCCAAACCCATCTTATCAAGTCAATATTAAGCTGATACCTGATAGAAAAACTACACAAAGATATTACAAGATAAGAAATGACAGACCGGGCTTCCCTGGTGGCGCAGTGGTTGAGAGTCCGCCTGCCGATGCAGGGGACACGGGTTCGTGCCCCGGTCCGGGAAGATCCCACATGCCGCGGAGCGGCTGGGCCCGTGACCCATGGCCGCTGAGCCTGCGCGTCCGGAGCCTGTGCTCCTCAAAGGGAGAGGCCACACAGTGAGAGGCCCGCGTAAAGCAAAAAAAAAAAAAAAAAGTAATGACAGACCAATATTTCTCATAAGTAGAGACAAAAATGATTAACAAAATGTTAAAAATGATTAACAAAAATGATTAACAAAATGTTAATAAATTATATCTAGCAATATAGAAAAATAATAGTACATAATTACCAACCTGGATTTATCCCAGGAATGCAAGTTTGGTTGACTATTTAAAGAGTAATTTATATACTTTTCTGTATTAAAAAATTAAATAAAGAAATGATCATAACATTATATTAATGGATACGGAAAAGCATACGAAAATCAACACATAAGAATCAATTATATTTCCATATATAAGCCACAAACTGGAAACTGGAGTAAAAACTGCCATTTATAATAGCATAAAATTCCATCAAATACTTTAAATATATATATGCAAGACCATTATATTGGAAACAATGAAATATTATTGACAGAAATTAAAGAAGACAGAAATAACTGGAGAGCCATACTGTTTTTATGGGTCAGAAGACTCAATATTCATAAAATGTTAATTCTCATTAAAATTCCAGTGGTGTTTTTTAAATAGAAATTGGGAAATCCAAGGAACCTATATTACACAAAATAATTTAAAATATTCAAAAATGGAGAGAACTCACACTACCTGATTTCAAAACTTATTATAAAGTTATCCTAAACAAAATAGTGTAGTATTGATTTAAGGATAGATGCATTGAACAATGGAACAGAGCTAACTCTAGAAACAGACCCACACATATAGAGTCAATTCGTTTTTGATAGATGTGCCAAGGTAATTTAATGGAGAATGAATAGCCTTTTTAAACATATGAGCTTGAAAATTTTGGATCTAGGTGCAAAATAATGAAATTCAACACCCATCTCAGACTCAAAACAGATTATAGACCTAAATGTAAGATCTAAAACTAAATAATTTCCATAATAAAACATGGGGAAAATCTTTCTACTACATGTTTGGCAGAGATGTCTCGGAAGGACACACACACATAAAAATGTGAGTTATGAAAGGAAAACATACTGATAATACTGGCTATATGACTTTGAAAAAGTTTCTTGCTTAATATAGCACTCATTTTTCTTATCTAAACAGATAAAATAATCCCGCCTTCACGAGTTTGTAGTGAAGATTAAATATGTAAAGCATATAGTAGTTGCTTAAATTAGTGGTATCTATTTGTACTGATTACTTTTTTTTTTTTCTTTTTTTTTTTTGCGGTACATGGGCCTCTCACTGCTGTGGCCTCTCCCGTTGTGGAGCACAGCCTTCAGACACGCAGGCTCAGCGGCCATGGCTCACGGGCCCAGCCGCTCCGCGGCATGTGGGATCCTCCCGGACCGGGGCACAAAAACCCACGTTCCCTGCGTCGGCAGGCGGACTCTCAACCACTGCGCCACCAGGGAAGCCCTGTACTGATTACTTTTATTAGCAGTAACATATAGTGACATCTAAAACAAGATGATTCTCTTCAAGGATTTTCTCACTTGTAAAGTCTTATCTTTTCAATAGGGAATACTTACAAGTTTCTAAACTTTCCCCACAAAGATTAGAAAGAAAACTTATCCTAGAACTTAGTATTAAACTTTTTATTCCTTTTTACTTATAATCATTTTGGGAGGCATTCCACTGGAAAATGAGTCAAAGTAAATTTTAAATTCATTTCTTTCCATGTTTTTTCTTTCCTCTCACTGTTTTTCCCAAATATGTCAAATGGATGGATTTATATTACTTTGATGCCTTGTAGTTGGTTAACAAGGACCGATTTTTACTGAGTGGATATTAATAGTAAGTTTCATAAACAGAGTTATGGGAATACTAATTTAAATATGTTTTTTCTTTTTCTTACTAGAAGTCATTCTCTTGTTATGACAAAGCCTTGAACAACTGCTTATAGGTTTATCTTTGACACGGACATTGAAATATATAACCACATAGCATGAAATTAAAAATTGACTTTTAAAGAAGAAATATTTTTGGTTTTTGTTATGTGCCCCATCTTTTTTGCTTTTTAACATCTTTATTGGAGTATAATTGCTTTACAATGGTGTGTTAGTTTCTGCTTTATAACAAAGTGAATCAATTATACATATACATATGTTCCCATATCTCTTCCCTCTAATGTCTCCCTCCCTCTCACCCTCCCTATCCCACCCCTCTAGGTGGTCACAAACCACTGAACTGATCTCCCTGTGCTACGTGGCTGCTTCCTACTAGCTATCTATTTTATGTTTGGTGGTGTATATATGTCCATGCCACTCTCTCACTTTGTCACAGCCTACCCTTCCCCCTCCCCATATCCTCAATCCTGTGCCCCCTCTTAAACCAGTGATAAACTCTTTGTTGGATCAGTGACTCAATCTTTCTTTTCTTCAGTGATTAAAGAACCTAATGGACGAACAGCACTTTTATTTTGGCTTCTTGTTGTTTATGACTCTAACAAGTGAACAGAAGGGCTTATTTGTTAGAAATTCTGGTGAACAGCTTGCTGTAAGTTTAATCAAAACAAGTTTTTATTCTGACTAAGCTTGTCATTCTTGGTACATAAGATGGCAAAAGATAGAGGTCTTCATGGGATCTTGAGGCGAGGCTAGACTGAAAGAAGAGGGTATTTACTTTTAGGGCTCTTAGCAGGTCCTTGTTTGAAGACTGCATGTTTGTTGATGTCTAATGTAAAACTGATCAATTTTTGTGATGTTCAAACTATCCATTGAAAACATGTCAAAACATAGAATGAAAATTTTATGATTTGCTATTTAAACTGATGATTTGAAAGATTTTGCATCGTAATCTTACTTTTAATTATTATATTCAATGTGTGGAAAGAGAATCAGGTTTGAACATATTTACTCTGCATAGTTAGTATCACTACTACTATAACAAATTGCTAATAGTGGAACAATGGTGAAACTAAATGTGAATATAAAGGTCCTAAAGAATTTAATACCTAGCCTTTTATCACTTGTCTTTCCATATAATTGAAAACTAGAGTAAGTTTCAGAGGAAGACCACAAAGACAGTTCTGGTCAAAAAAGCCTGTCAGGAAAAGTTTAAAGTATGAGGGCAGTTTTTCTAGAAAAATGTCAAGATGATTTTATCTTTTACATTTTTTAAGGTCACTATTACTCTATAGCAAGAGTGATTTAGCTCTTCTCCCCTCACCTTGGGACATTTGGCAATGTCCAGAGGACTTTTTTGGTTGTCACAAATGTGTAAGGAGGTTTGCTACTGGCATCTAGTAGGTAGAGAACAGGGATGCTGCTAAACATCCTACAATGCCCTGGAGAGGCCCCGTTCCCAGATAAAGAACTATCAGACTCAAAATACCAATAATGTCAAGTTTAAAAACCCTTTATCTATGGTCTGTGGTAATTTTCTTGTCTTTAAAGCATAAGTATGTAAGATATGGTCTATTTAATAATAGAATATTCCCTACCAACTAAGAGCTATCTAACTTGACCAGGGTTATCAAAAAAATGTTATTTAAACCTCCTGATTATCTGTAAAATCTGTAAAGGTTAGATAGATACTCTCCTCTTTAGGTTGTTCCAAAAGTCGTATTTCAAGGAGGGAGGGAGGGGAATAAAGTAGATTGTACTGTGATTTTTTTTTATCATAAGAGGAAGTATTATTTGATAATAATTTTTTTGGTCAAGCACCAACATTTTAGATATATTATGTCTACTCTTCATAATAAATAAGTATTATTATGTCCATTTACATGTGGGGTAAGTGAAGTGAAGAGAGGTTAAGATATAATCTCAAGGTTACCTGACCAGGTAGTGGCATTAAGCATTTTGAATATAGGTGTTACAACTCCTAATGTGTTCTATCCACTACATCCTGTGTTAGCTGCTTTGTATACCCATAATAATTAATTGTTCTACAGATATAATAATGGAAGATAATTATGACTTTTAAAACAGTTTATGTGCCTGGTTGCAAAGTAAAGAGATGGAGTATATCTGTTATATATTCTTGCTCTTATCTTTCAAGTTATTTAAAATATTTAAAAATCAGTGTCCCTTTGGAAAATGCAAGGGAATATCTCATTATTCTAACTGATAAAATAACAGGAGAGAACATGTTTATCTTTAATTTTGTATGAATTCTATCTCAGGGTAACTGAATAGCTGATGAAGGGAGGCTTTTCCTTTTCTGTACATGTCTTTTTTTTTAAATAATAAGGTTATTTTTAGAGCAGTTTTAGGTTCACAGCAAAATTGAGCAGAAAGTACAGGGAGTTCCCATTACAACCTACTCATGTCTGTCCCCCAAACCTCCCCCACTATCAGCATCCTGCACCACAGGGTACATTTATTTCAATTGATGAACCTACATTGACACATCATCATCCAAAGTTCACAGTTTACATTTGAGTTCACTCTTGGTATGGTACTGTCTATGGGTTTTGACAAATGCATAATGACATATAACCAGCATTGTAGTATTATACAGAATAATTTTGCTGCCCTAAAAAATCCTCTGTTCTTTGCCTGTTTATCCCTGTTTCTCCTCTAGCCCCTGGCAACCACTGATCTTTTACTGTCTCCATAGGTTTGCGTTTTCCAGAATGTCATATAGTTGAAATCATACAGTAAGTAGTCTTTTCAGATTGGCTTCTTTCATTTAGTAATATGCATTTAAGTTTCCTCCATGTCTTTTCATTGCTTAAGAGTTTATTTTCTTATAGTGCTGAATAATATTTCATTGTCTGGATGTACCATAGTTTATTTATCCATTCACCGACTGAAGGCCATCTTGGCTGCTTCCAATTTTGGGTAACTATGAATAAAGCTGCTGTAAAAACTTTTGTGTGGACACAAGTTTTTAACTACTCTGAGTAAATATCAAGAAGTAAAATTGATGGATTATATGGTAAGAGTATGTTTAGTTTTGTAATAAACCACCAAACTGTTTTCAAAGTGACTGTATCATTTTATATCCCCAACAGCAATAAATGAGAGTTCCTGTTGCTCCATATTCTCTCCAGCATTTGCTGTTGTCACTGTTTTGGATTTTGGCCATTCTAATAGATGTGTTATGGTATCTCACTGTCATTTTAATTTGCTAATAAAATATATGACCTAATATATGATGTTGAATATATTTCCATACACTTACTTATATCTCTGGTGAAGTATCTCTCAGGTCTCTTGTCCATTTTTAATTGGGTTGTTCATTTTCTTATCACTGAATTCTAAGAGTTCTTTGTATAACAGTCCTTCATCAGATATGTGTTTTGTAAATATTTCCTCCCTGTCTGTAGTTTGTTTAATCATTCTCTTGACGTTGTCTTTTATAGAGCAGCAGTGTTTAATTTTAATGAAGTCCAGTTTACCAACTCTTTCTTTCTTGAATTGTGCTTTTGGTGTTGTATCTAAAACTTCATTGTCATATCCAAGGTCATCTAGGTTTTCTCTCATGTTATCTAACAGGAGTTTTATAGTTTTTGCATTTAGGGACAGAGGTTTGCCCTGTGACCTCACTTCCCTAATAGATCTAAGAAGAGTTGTTGACTTTTTCACTCTGTTTTGCTTTTTTTTTTACTTGTTGATAGGATGCAGTGGTGACTTCTAAGCTCCTTGGAAGCTGGATCAGAAAACAAAATTTGGAAGGTTTTTCTTTAAGGGAGGATTCTAATTAATAAATAGAAAAATAATAAAATCAGAATATCATCATTTTCCTATCCCTAATAAAACAATTTACTGGGGGAATGATTATTGAAGTTTGCTAGATCAGGTGAAAGCTGATGGGAATATTTAAATGGATGAATCAGGTTGACACCCTTATCAATCTTAACAGAGAAAACAGTATGTGCAATAGGAAGTACACATCAACACCTGTGAGGTAGTCTTGCCAAAATATTGAACATTATTCTTGTCAAGTCTCAAGCTCTTACTACCAGCTCATACAAGAAGAGATAGAGAAATGTGCTAGATGACAGCAAGGGGATGCCATTAACAAAAGCCAGAGTATGGAAAATTATACTGACAAAAACTCTTCTTCCTTATTAAGTACATGGGCGAAAAAAGCAATAGAGAAAAGATAGAGGGGAAAATAGATTTAAAAAAACTTAATAGTTATTGCAATCAGTGGTCCTTGATTGAATTTCAATTCAGAAAAAAATCAACTATAAGCAAATTATCTGACAATAGGGGAAATTTATATGTTAACTGGCTATTTGACAATGTTGAGAACTTTTTTGTGACAATCACATTGTGATTAGGCGTAAAAAAAAAAAACCTTTGTTTTTTAGAAGCATATGATGAAGTATTTGCGAAGGAAATGAAATTATGCCTGGGATTTGCTTATGATAACCCAGAAGGGTAGGAGAGAAGAACAAGCATGTATCTTGGAGTTCATTTAGTCTAAAATCTTTATTTTATTGGAACAAACTCAGAGGGGCTAAGGAGCTTATCTCTTGTGATCAGGTGTAGCTAATGGCTAAGCTGAAACTAAAATTAATTTCTGATTCCCATTCCACTGCTTTAAAAAACAGATGGAATGTTTTACCTACTTCTTTATAATTACAATTGCTTTGATTTGTTTAACAAAACAAAAATTAAGAAAAATAAAAAATAACCTCTAGCTGAATAATAAAATTTTAAGCAATTGGGTTATGAATGAATGGAATTTTACTTATTTGAATAAATTAAAAACTATAAAAGACCAAAAATTTTATTTCCTTTTATTATCTCTTTCTTCCCAAGGAAACAAAATTTCTACAAACTTACATACCTTGGCAATTTAACACTGTTTCAGTGTTGCCTTTTTTCTATTTGGACCCCTTATCATTCTTCTAGGCCACCATCTCCCCTCACTGTGGCCTTTCATAGGTGATGGAAATTTTCCATATGTCTAACTTTATAGACTTTCATTTTCTTTACTCCAATTACTTCACAACTTGATTTTCCTCAGTAGCTTCTTCAAAGTGACTAGCTAATGTGACAATGTAATTTCTGTTGAGATGTTAATGAGTGATAACGACTTGGTTTGAATGTGTTGTCTTTTTGAAATACCTGAAAGAGAAATATAGGAATTTAGGGAGCCATGGTAGATGTGATAACTGGGGATATTTTTAAACAGTGCGTGGGAAAACTTTAAGTTTCCTCACCTAATATTATATACAACCTAATCTTCTAATATTTAAGATCATCCTTCACTTCAATATTTAGCCATTATTTATTATTTCTAATCTTAAGGGGAAGACATAATCAAATTACAGTTCAAATAATCCATCTGGTTATACTGGTGTGCAATTATTTATTTCCTTTTGTTATCCATCAAACAATGATAAGAATAACTTTGGGTTGGTTTCCTTCAAAGTAGCTGCTAACATTAATTTTTAAATTCAAATTTACAATATATTTACTAAGATAACTTTCCACAATGAGTTAAAAGTGCAGACAACATTTTATATTTACCATTCAGAAAGTTTATATTTTCCATTTCATATAAGTGAGAAAGGAAGAAGCAAAGTTATATGAGCAAGGCTTAATTAAATGCTGTTTACTGAAAATTTTACTAAATTTAAAATTTATATGGACTTTAGGAAAATTTGACTTAAATTAAATTCTCTTCAATTGAGAAAAAATTGATTTCTCTTTTACATCACTGTTTTTAAAAAATTCTCTTTCTTACTATTTATGTCTCTCATTGTTGGGATGAATTTTGTGATGAAAGGACTTTTTTTTTTTTGATAAGTGACTTCTGTTCTAGATTCCTTAAGCTTCTTGCTCTTTAAGAAAAACAGTTAATACATAACTCAAAAAAAGAATTCTAGAATCAGAGTGCTTCTCAAAAGAAAACAGTATTCTGTATTAGACCGAAAGCTAACTTTAAGTTAATTTCTAAAGGCTGGCTTGAAATACGACAACAGCTAGCTTTAAGTTAATTTACTTTTGTTTTGTCAGGTAACAAAATTTTGAGAATGTACTTATGCCAAAAAGTATATCAGATTTTATGGGAGATTTTAGAAGAAAATACACAAAATTCAAATTACAAGAATAAAACTTCACACATAAAAATGTTTGAAAAATATTTTAAAGCAATATATCAATATAAGCAAGAGCTGATAATTATTGTACAGATGGGCAGGGTAGATAGGTAGTTAGTTCAGAGACTGGGCAAGAATGCAACCTGGAATTGAAGAGATCTGAGTTTGAATCATGACCTGTGTCTTATTTAATTTAAGACATAGGATAAATCACACTTGGATTACTTAGTTTCCTCATCTATAAAATGTGAATAATTAGAGGTGTGCTGGAGCTTACTCACATTGGCTTGCAAGATCCAATTGCTAAATTTTCAGGAATTTGGAAATCTGATTATTAAACATTGTCATTATTAAAAATTAAATTGTATAAATTTTCAATTAAATAAATTATGTTAAAATCAAAGGTAATATATATACAAAACTCAAGACCTCCTAATTATTTTGTTACATCTTAGTATTACATATGCTTTTGAAGTTATTCTTGTCAATGATATTTAT
This sequence comes from Neophocaena asiaeorientalis asiaeorientalis, assembly GCF_003031525.2. NCBI lineage: Eukaryota > Metazoa > Chordata > Mammalia > Artiodactyla > Phocoenidae > Neophocaena > Neophocaena asiaeorientalis. Next base: position 8,953,096 of record NW_020185336.1, read on the forward strand.
AGGGTAGAAATAATATTATATATAATAGTATATACTGGCACAAACTGCTGACCATATAAATCAGGGATTAATTTATTGTTTTGTTGATTTCTAGATTTAAGAAAGTGATGGTGAATTTTATATTATGGATTAAATCTAAAAGTGTGTCATGTTTGTAACTGTTACATTGTGAATAGCACAAAAAACCGAGGAAATAGTCTCCTAGTATTTGAAAACAGTTATCCAATTCGGCGAAATAGTCACTCACTCATTGCTGAATGAATGAAGTCTTCTTTTGTTTTCACTTTTATCTTACTCAGTAATCTAAACAAAATTATCAGCTTACATTCATGAACTACACTTGTTTCTCGCTTGCAACCATAGGTTGGCTATAGATAAAGAGATGGACAAAAATCAACGAAAGCATTCTATGAGAATCAGTTGGCTATATGGGATTTACAGTAAAGATTATTGTATATTTCATTATTATTTAAAGGTGATAAAATACCCAGAATATCCAGCATAATATCTTCTACATAGATGGTAGTTTTTGATGTTACTTTAAGGCATGTCTATGTAGTAAAGGAGTAATTGACAAGAATAGTTGAAATTATCCAGAAAAGTTTTTAAAATAGGTGTGTTTTTTGGTAGATTTTGAAGTGGCATTATGAATTGAGGTAATCTAAGACTTATAGCTAAAATGAAGAGAATTCACTGATGTTCAATTTTGTCCTTCTTTGCTTCATTACCTTGCCTGTTATTTTTAGCTTAAATAAGCTGTTTTTTCTCACTAGAATCACAGGGAATTTTTTAGACTTGGACTTCAGAGCCAATCTATTAAATCAGAATTTCCAGGGATTAGAAACACATTCCTGGTGATTCTGGTGCATCCAGTCCAGCTATACCTGAGGACAGGGGTTTGGGAACCACTAGAAAAATAAGGAGGGGGATCCTGAGGTCTTGTTTCAAATTCTGTTCCTGATTTTTCCTGGTGCTGTGAACTTGGACAGTTTACTTGACCTCTCTGTACTTTGGTTATTCCAGTTCTAAAGTGGGAGCAATGATAAAATAGTAATGAAATTGCAATATATAAGAAGACATGATATTCAGTATTGCTAAAAGAGAAAACTATCCTCTGGTTTTGTACCTCATATCCTGTCAGATTCAGTCAGCATGTCTATTGCCACTTGAATCAGTCTTGCCTCGTCACTCTTCTTCTCCCTGTGAATGAAATTTGCCACATACAAATGCTAACATTTAAAAAAATTAATTTTATTTATAGTAATTCTGTGAGAACAATTGTTACTTCCTACTGGACAAACAACTGACTATACTTCTAAGTTAAAATGATCAATAGGAAAAGTTTCATTAATAAAACACAAAGACCAGATTTTCTGTTTATTAAAACTACATTCTATTTTTGTTTCAAATTTGACTAAGGAATTTCAATCTCATATGGTTATCACATACTGAGGGTTTGTAATCTTGAATCATATCTGTATACAAATGTATTAAAGATACATTCAATTCTAAATTGTATTCAGTTAGCCATCTGCTTTAGAGAAAGTTACCAAGTGATTAAAATTAAACTTGACAAATATTTCATAAAAAGTATGTGTGAAAAAAAGTTTGTGACTCAAATTGGCTTGTGTTGAAGTATTTTTTGCTTTTAGCCACAAGATGGTGCTTTTGTACTCTGTATTTCCATTGAGAACACAAAAACATCTTTAAAATGGTTGACAAAAGACTTTAATTTTATAAGAATCATTAGAGTTCAAACCACTTGCTATTATTTCCAAAAAACACTCCTCACTGCACCCTTGGGTAAGAAATGTTAATATGAGGGTGAAAATGAAAAAAAAATTTTTTAATCCATAGGGACAATCCATTTTATCTGTTTTTAAGCAAGGTTGTACTCAGAGTGTGTTTGTCACTTCTGTTCACAGATGAGGAAAGTCCTCCATGTAACCAACATCTGTGTATTATCATATAATCCCCAACATACCATAGACCTATTTATTAAGATGCCGAAACAGGAGTCTATGTTAGTCTTATTATGTGGTTCTCTTAACGTGTTTGGGTTCTAAAGCCAGAAGGTAAAAAGAGAGAGTCCTCTAAATATAAACTTGTTGTGCTTCATATCCAAGGTGCCTTACTTTTTTGTGTGTGTGTATGGATGCCACAGTTCCATTGTTCCATTCTTCTTTGGCTTTTTTATTCTAAAAGGACTTCTTGGCTTGTACCAAACTGAGTTTATTTCTTACCCATGACAGTCATGGGCATCTTAAGATCTGGGAGTTGAAGAGCCCATAAATATCCTTTATTCAACCTCTTAGCAGAAAAAAAGACATTATTTGTATAGCATCTCTTGATTATCTAACCGTTGTCCCGTCAACAAAAACCTTCCTGTGATGACTTATTTTTCTTTTTGTCAAACACTCTGCTCGCTTGTTTTTTTAATCTGCTAACCCTCTTTTAGACTTTCCTGCCTTAAGAGATTTTCATAAAGATCAAATAGCTCATAGTTTTACTATATCTTGCCATTTAAAATGTAAGCCACTATAGCAAGTTATTTTGGAGAAAAGAATCATCATCTACCTGCCTGGCAAGATTTTTGGAGATATTACATCCCAATTTTTTCATGAAGCTTTCAGGAAACAAGTTATCATTGTAAAAACAATTCAGAGTCTTTACCCATAACCATGCTTGCAACTTAACTTCAAATTTCAACTTCAAAAGATTTAAAAGGTTCTGGTTCCACCTGACCAGATTTTTGCCTGGTCCCAGTGGCAGTGCAGAAAAATGAATGCCAACTCTGTGAAGCATAGTATTTTTTTTCCATTCGAGAAGTATTATTTTATATTTTGAAATAAAAATTTCACTAAATTGATAGCCTCTTACCTACCTTAATTTCTTTCAAGCCTTTGTGTGTGAGTGGGGTTTGGGTTGAAGGAGAGGGAAGCAGAGGGCAGGCAAGTGAGGAGCACAGGCTCCGGACTCTCAGGCTCAGCGGCCATGGCTCACGGGCCCAGCCGCTCCGCGGCATGTGGGATCTTCCCGGACCGGGGCACGAACCCGCGTCTCCTGCATCGGCAGGCTGACTCTCAACCACTGCGCCACCAGGGAAGCCCGGCTCCTTGTTTTAAGCAGCTACTTAAAATCTCCCAAAGTCTCCAGGACAATTTTGTTTGACCTGTGGTTAAAGACAGCCTCTACTAAGCAACCGATTTACCTGTTCCCCAGGGTGGAGGGTTGAGACGGGTTTTTAATTAGATACAATTAAAATTGTATCGAAGCATGTAGCTCCTGTGTATTAGCAAAGAGTCCTTAGTAATGTAAAAGCGAAGGAGGAGAAGACACAGTTTCAATTCCCGACTCAGGGATTACCTTACCTCCCGGTGATTATCACCATCTTGAGTGACATTATTTCCTGAATACCTTACTCCTAAGAGAAGATTGAACCATCAGAACACTCCTGTCAGTGAAAAAGGGGTGTTTTGGGCAGATGTCAGTAAAGGAAACTTGACTTGTGATCTGCCTCCGTCTCAGGTTAGTAATGCCTGAAGTGCATGAATTACTTAGGTCAACGTGTCAATGAGATAGATGCTTCCATGCCTAGCTCCTTGAGGGGACAAAAGAATGATTTGGCACACATTGCTGAGGGAAAAATAATTCAGATGACTTTTTTCTTCCAAGTCTTCTACACCCATTGTCCTGTCAAAATTGAGAAGGGAAGATCTGCATGCTGTCAAATATATTTACATTATATTTGTATGGGAAGGTACAAACATACCTTCTCCTCAAGACCATATGAGGTGTTTTGATCTGAGGGTGAGAGAGTGATCCTAAGCATGGGACCACCCAGAGCCTCAACTGCTACAGGTCTAAAATCCATCGTGTTCCAGTGTGAGCTAAAAAAGCAACCAACCTTACTGTATTTTTAATGTTTTTTTTTCTTGAATCAAAATCTGTCGTAACTGTAGTTGCCTTTTTTTTTTTTTTTTTTTTTTTTTTTCCCTTAAGTTACTTCAAGTGGCCCAGTTCCTGGTTTGTATGACTTAAGGATGCCTACTATCTCAGAAGGTATTAAATTGCGTTTCTTTTTCCAATTTAAAGCACGGAGGAGGGAACATGTCCAGATAGTCCTTCCCATACAGCTCTAACTTAGGTAGATTAACCAACTATCAGTCACCCAGTTCTCAAGCATCATCACCTCAACAACGTTAATAGTGCCAAAGGAAAAGGACAGTCAACATCTGTGAAATCTCTTCCTGTGTCAGGGATGGGGAGAGATGATAAGAAGTTGTCCTTGCATCTGAAGCTGCAGACAGGATTAAAATCATGCTGAAGCGACAGGTCAGTATCTTGAATCAATCCAACACTTGGGCACATAAGTGTGGTACCAGGATTCAGGTTGAAATAAAGGAAAAGCTGGCCCAAGAGTTTGGGGGTAAGATGGGGAAGTCAGGATGGCTGGGGTTGCCTACAGGCAGGAGAGCAGGACATTGATGGTTAACCACCCACTGGGGCATCCTTCAAGTCTTATGTAAAAATATAGCCTCTGGTAGCTTTTATATAATGAATTGGGACCACTGACATCAATTCAAACTGCAATTTCTTCTAAAATCTGACAAAGTTTGTCAGAGGATAATTATTTACCAATCTGATGAGTCCAGGAGGTCCGCTAATTAATTCTTCAATGGGATGCTTGCCATCCTTGCTGTTCCTTAATACTGCATACTGAGGGTTGTGCATTACTGGGATTGGCTCGGGGACCACCATAATGATTATACTCGTTGAATGCTCAGTGCCAAGTGCTGTTTAATTCAGTTTCCCTGAGGTCATGGAGGGAGGGCTTCCACTGTGCCATGTATTTACAATTTTTAGAAACAGAGTAGGTGGCAATGTGGTTTTACCTTAGGCGATTTAAAAAATTCCTAGCCCAGTGAATTTTGGAAAATAAAGACTAGGTACAAATATATTGCAAATCTGTAAGTTGGCATTAAATACATTGATTGGACTGAGAATTTGGTAACAGATTAACATTTTTATCAGTCAATATAATCACAAGACTTGAAAATTATCTGTGATTCTTTCTAGGCAAGGACATAGGGAACAAGTAAATGAAGTACAAGGTCATAACACCTTACTGATAATGGAAATAAATGAGAAATCAAGTTAACATATTTTAAACAAGTCTTCCCTAAAAGATGGGGCTGGAAATGATATGAAGCAGATTTGCCTACTAACACAGGACTAATTAAAATATGTTTAATTGATAGAGATTGTTGATTAGTTATGTTTTCTTGTAATCTCTGCCAGAAAACTCAGTGGAGGTGTATAATTCAGCTTCATTTTCCATACACTGCCTTTTTAAAATTTGCAGCTTATTTTATGTTAAACTGCATTGGGGGATGCAAGTTATGAGCAATATTTCACTTAGGACAGACACCCATTAAGTTGACCTTGTCATTAAGAGAATCATGTGTTTTATTGCTGAATTTAAAGCTTTGATAATCATTTTAATGGTGCTTCAAAATGACCAGAAATCTCTAGCAGTAGGGATTACAAATTCTCACATTTCCCCAGGCAAATAAAGGACAAGACAGGCCACCTCGTCATGTTCCAAAAGGCTTTTTCCCGTCTTTATCAGATAAGTATTTATGGCAGACAAGCTACCTCTAGGCTTTATCGATGATAATGATAAACTGAGAAGGAATGACAGCTGAAAGAGAGAGAAAAAACATGAAGGGAAGCAGGGAACATCTCCTGGGGTGTCACCGTGCATCAGAGAGAGCCACAAAGCATCCTAGGGAGCATGGGGGTGGGTAGACGAGGAGGAGTGTGTGGACTGACTCACCAACAAACATTCAGAGTTTTAAAAATTCCAGGAAGTTGAAGAAAGCTAAAGAACTCTTAATTTCTACATCTGATATTTTCTAAAAATTGAGCCATATTTATGTTTCAGATCGTTCTTGGGCATTATTATTTCTGTCCCCTTTTGGAATGCCGTAGTTTTGGAACATTACTACAATAACACAAACATGGGTCAGGTAGTACCGGGATTCAAGCAGTGCCTATCTGCCGTGGAACGCCAAGTCCTTTGCAGATGTTTTCTTCCTCTGCTATGTTCTGTTAGAATCTAGGGTAACTCTAAAAGTATTTGGCTGTTAAGTTGTTTCTCAGATGTGTTCACAAGATGATTTACCTTCTGCAGCTAAAACTTGTCACTTCCTAGTCATCTAAGGCAGAACTTAGAATTTTCATTCTATTTCATCTCAAAAATAACTTACATATCATATTGTAGTTTCATCAACATAATATTTTGTTTGTTTTTTAGTCATTTCTCTGATTTATTTTTTGAAAAAAACCTGAGATGGGAACAAGGTGCAATGGCTTTCAAGTCTTCATTTTCAAGGTCAGCGTGCAGCAAATAAGTGTCATGGAGATCTCACTGGTGTGTCACAGTGGGTTTTTTGTTGCCTTCTTATTCTGGAACTATAGGCACTGCATTGAATATGTATAGTGTCTTCATGCTTGCTTCCCAATCCCAGTTCCAATCCATTTTACCTTGTTCACTGGAAACTTGTGGCTCTTAATCATAGACTTCCCAGAGAGGCAGGCCAACAAGGTACTGGGAGATGTGCACACAGCCCTGCTATTTTGCTTCTCAGCCAGACACAATCAAGTGTTCCATGCTCTTTTCAAAGAAACGTCTCCCTCAACCCCCATATGCTAACCAGCGTAATCCTCTCTGTTAATCATCCTTCAATATGCTTTGTTAAAATTCCGCTTCACAGGTGTCAACAGTGATGGCAATAACCATTATCCTCACCCAATGTGTTTCTCTACATGTGGACTTTTACTTCTGTGTTGAATGAATACTTAGGCATCACATTACAGCACCAGTGGTCTCCAAATTGATTTCAGTCATTTACCCCATCAGTAATAGACCTTTTGAGCATGCATTTACAAACTATGCATATATATATATATATATTTAATAGATATGAATATAGAACTATACTATAAATTTGATATTATAGTATAAATATAATGTATATTATATTAATAGTTTAGTAATTATGTAGTAGTAGTGATATTAACATAGTATATTAAAAACTAGTACAAATTAGTATCTAGTACATTATAAAACAGTGTAATTCTCCTTATATTCTATCATATACACAAAATATAGGCAACAAAGAGCATGATAAGAAAGAAAATGTAAAAATAAATACAAGGCTAGTTGTTTTCTTTCCAAACTTAATTGACTGTCTTGAACACCACCCTGGGGTTCGTGCATCACTTTTGCCAAATGTTACCTTATTCTAACAGAGAACATTAATGGGTTTGTTACTACAACAAAAATATAATTTTAAATTATTTTATATCTTCCTATAAGACATATATTGTGTGACTCGCTGATTTATTCTTTGACTTAACTTAGCAGTCCTTAAGATAATATTGAAAGTAATTTGTATTTCCTGATGGGGTACTTGTGAGGTGGTAAATAGAATATCTTGAGTAGTAATAGAGATTAAAATTTTTCTCTGAATAGATTTAACAGTAAATAATTTACAAGAGGTTGATTGTGACTTTATGGGAAAAAATGGAGCTAAAAGGACTAAAACATTTTCCTAAGATTCATGAGTGAGCCTAAGACAAAAGTAGAAAAAGGAAATAGTTCCCCAAGCCTCAGTGTTCTGAAACAACTACCTTGGAACTTTTAATTTTTATAATTCCTACAACTAAAGGATACACTTACATCCTTGTTCATGTATGTAGGAATTTTAAAAATAATATAATAAGATGGTCAGTCAAAGCCATTAGTTGTAGCTTCTATGTAAATCACATATGTCCAAAATTCTTCTCCTTTAGATAACTTTTCAAAAAGAAATATACAATCAAGAATGGGAATGTGGGCTTCCCTGGTGGCACAGTGGTTGAGAGTCTGCCTGCCGATGCAGAGGACACGGGTTCGTGCCCTGGTCTGGGAAGATCCCACATGCCACGGAGTGGCTGGACCTGTGAGCCATGGCCGCTGAGCCTGCGTGTCTGGAGCCTGTGCTACGCAACGGGAGAGGCCACAACAGTGAGAGGCCCACGTACAGCAAAAAAAAAAAAAAGAATGGGAGTGTACGCATTGCTATATTTAAAATAGATAACCAACAAGGACCTACTGTATAGCGCAGGGAACTCTGCTCAATATTCTGTAATAACCAAAATGGGAAAAGAATTTGAAAAAGAATAGATACATACCTATGTATAACTGAATCACTTTGCTGTACACCTGAAACTAACACAACATTGTTAATCAACTATACTACAATATAAAATTTAAAAATTAAAAAAAAATTAGGTTAGTTGAGAATGACTTAACCTCTAGTGAGGGATAAATATTGTATAATTTACTAACAAATATTTATAAATATATATAAATCAAGTAATGCATAAATTGGTCATAAACCAATAAATACTTTCTCTAAAAAAAAGAAGAAAAAACGAGAATGGAAATGTATGCTTGTTTCTCCAATTGGCATTTTTAGATATTTTAACTGAGACAGATCACTGACTAAAATATAAGTTAGTGCTGAATGACGATCTCTCTTTTTTTAATTGAAGTATAGTTGTTCTACAATATTATGTAAGTTACAGGTGTACAATATAGTGACTAACAATTTTTAAAGGCTATACCCCATTTATAGTTATTATAAAATATTGGCTATATTCCCCATGTTGTACATGATCTCTTTTTAAACATTACCTATAACTTCGGCCCATATACATTGCCTTCCACGTCCAAATATCATTTCATAGGTCTTTTCTTTTTGGCATGTGGAAATGTTTTTTTTAAAATTATTAATTCTTAACATTAAAAAAATATATGATGGATACTCTTCAGAATTTTATGAAAACTATAGGCTCTCTTCCCGGGACAATGTACCTGTTTGCCTTTGGTCTTACGAAAGGTTAAGATCTTTGTTCTAGTATGACTATAGTACAAAATCTTCTTTCACACCCCCCGTTTCATAGGAAAGTTATTTTTAATAAAGTTATATATAAAGTGAAATTTACTTCTTTTCCATGAACTTGAAATTGTAGATGTGCCTCCAAGGTAGCAGCTTAAAAAACAGGATTAAGGAAACAGTAAGGAGGGAAGAAAAACATGGTGTAGTCTTCTACTACAATTGACTGTTTCAACTTTTGAAGGTGGCTGAGTCAGTGTGAGTGGCAAGAGAATTCTGCAAACCATGGGGCTGATTTCAGAATTTGATCATTGGAACCTGGGCTGTAAGGCTTACGCATTTCTGGTGGTCTGTCAACAGCATTTGCCATAGTGTTAAAGAGATAGGTGGGCTGTGAGATTTGAGGGGATTGAAGTCAGAAGTGGAAAGAGAAAGGAAAGTCCTGTATAGATTTGGAACTAGGAAAAGCCCATGACCTGGAAAGAGTCCTATTGGCTTAACCATGCTGAAGACTGGTTCAGAGGTAGGTCTGTTTGAGAAGAAAAACTAGGACTTCCCTATTTGGTCTAACTGAGGCTAAAGGAATTCTCCCCACTATGAATAAATAAAATAGCCATGACAGAGATTGCAGCATTTACCAGGGCAATACAGAATTTAGATTTTACTAAATTGGTAAACAGAAAATTCTTGGGAATTACATTACCTTAAATATCATCACAGAACTCCTTGAGTCTTTGTTAGAAATTATGCCAATGTTTTTCTTGTTTAATTAAGTCTCTTAGATCAAATCATCGTATATTATTTTTCTACATCATGGGAACGATTTGTAGACATTAAGTGCTTGTAAACAGTTTCCTGCCCCAGGGCCTTTGTACATGTGCTTTTCTCTGATATTTTTATGACCACCCTCCCTCATCTCCTTGGATTTCCACCAAAATGACATACTCTTTGTGAGCCACTTCTGATCATCCTATTTAAATTGCAACCTTTCTCTAAATTCCTTATCCCTTTGCCTTGTTTTATTTTTCTCATTATTTATCATGATGCCACATCAACAATATCTTTCTTATTTTCATATTTATTTTCCATCTCCTCCCAGTATAATATAATCTCTATGGTGGAAGAATGTGTGTTTCTTGTTCACTGCTGTATTTAGTATCTGGAGCCATGCACAGAGGAAGCGCTTGATAAATATTTACTGAATGAATAAATGGCTAATGGAAAAATAAGTAATTTCTTTTATTCATCTATCAATATTTACACAGTATTTTCTACATGCAGGTCACCATAGTGGTCACCTGGGATAGGATAGTAAAACATGACGTGATCTCTGCTCTGAAGGAGCGTACAATATATCCAAGAAGACAGGCCCATAAATAAATTAATATAATATAATGATATAAATGACATAAAATACTAAGAGACTGCAGAAGAGGGAGCTGTTGACTCTTCCTGGGGCAGACAGGAATTGCTAAGGGGTTGACCTCTGAGCTGCATTCTTAAGGATGAGTAGGAAGTCACTAGGGAAAAAAAGGGTTGCAAAAGGAGAACGAGTTTCATTTAGTTGCAGGGATATATGGGTATAATCAAAGAGGCTGCTGTTGGGGCAGTATTTTCAGGCATGTGAATGTAAATGGAAAGAAAGAATGACCATCAGCACTTTGGCATCGAGTACCTCCAAAGATCACCCTTGGCTAGCAGCATGGACTGCTCAGTACAATATTTCTCTCTGTGTGGTCTTCTTTGCCTCTTAGCCAGCATTATGCTTGTGCTCAAAAAGAGCCACCTCATTCTCTGATTGTTTTTTGCCAAGTTGGTGTGTTGCCTGTGATTGTTTCCCAGCATTCCACAGCTTGAAGTTTGCTTTAGTGTATCCTTATGGTGTTTCTTATGCCTGCCCTGCTTGCAGGCTACATATGTTGTACCATTTTACACTTGGAGACCTTCCAAAATGTGTGAGAGAAAATGAGACCAAAGTGGTTGCCTTTAACCAGAAGTGGGTAGACAGGCAAAGAATCCTAGATTCCCAGAATCAATTGAAACAGACTTGAGAACTCAACTAGTCAATTTTCTGGACTCTTGGCAGGATTGCAAAAAAGCCAGTCCAGGAATACCACTAACATTTAGTCACACATGACTAAATGAACTTTTACTTTAATTCTAAGTAGCAATTGGCTATTAAAAATTGAACTTTGAGTGTACAACCTTAAATGCGTAGAATAATGGAAGCTTCCATTTCTGGTAATGTATTTTTTCATCCAAGTGACAGGCACCATGATGTTAAAAAATGAAATAAGTTTAATAATGGTCTTCCATTTCCTGGAATAAGTTACCAAACTGTTAAGAAATTAAAACAATTTTGCTCTTTTGTAAAACATGATGCTTGGCAGGAATTCATTTTTGAGAGGTCTATTATTGAGATGGAATCCTTTAATCTTCACTTTGATACTGACCTTTCAGAGTGATGCAAATGCTACTGGTTAGAAGGCAACCTTCTGTAAGGTAATCACATCCAAGCCTGTAATCAGGGCCTTATACAGTCTACAGTCTCACGAAGAGTCTGTCTTTGTAATGGCACGAAAAGGAATTATTGGAGACTGAGTAAGCCGGGGATTGCTTAAGAGATATGGCAGGTATTGTAACATACCATCAAGATACAAGACATGAGCCATCTCCTCACAAAGTTCTTACACTAATTGGGGAGATTGCACATATACACCTGAAAATACTACATGGTATGTGATGAGTATTTGGAACAAGCCTTGTGATGACATTGTGGCTAAGCATTCTGGACAAGTGGTCCATTGACCAGTACTGCAGACAATTAGTGGTTGGAGAAATCACTATGTGTTGAGGGGACAGAGGAGGTACTCAGGGTGGAAGTGAACTTGAATGGGTTTGAAGGGTAGGTTTTGCATGGATCAAGAGAAATGGCAGGAATATCTTGGATTAGGAAATGAAACATAACAAAGCACATGAGTAAATGTGTAAAATGGTCAAGAATAGAGCATACATGGCCAAATTGGAAAATTCCACTCGGAGGGTTTGACAGAAGCCAGAGTATATTTGGAGTCCAGTGAATGCCAAGATGACAATCTGGATTTTATTCTTTTGGAAATACAGAGCCGGAGGAGACTCTGATCAGAGGAGAAGCAAGATGAAAACAGTGCTTTAAAGAAAGGAAACATGAGTCTTACACCTTAAAATATTAACAAGGCACAAGACTAAAGAATGGTCAGGAATGTATATTAGTATCACCCAATACAGTTAGAGCAGTGGTTAAGAATGATAATTCCAGAGTAATACTAGCCGAATTCTGGCATCACCATTTATTAGCTGTGACCTTGGATAAATCAGTTAACTCCTTAGTGCTTTATTTTCCTCATTTATAAATTATGGATATTGATAGGGATTACCTCATAACTTTGTAGATGAGCTGATTTGCATAAGGTTTTTAGAACAGCGCACAGTAAGACTTTAATGAATGTTAGCTAGTTTTATTAGAGAACAGTGCCAAACGGCGTCCATGCAGAGAGCATCGATCAGATTTCTACACATCTCTAAAATGGAAATAATGGTGACTCTTACATTGCAGGGATGGGGGCATGATCAAATGAAATAATTCCTGTAAAGGTGTCTGGTACAGAGTAGTCAGTAAAGATTATTAATTGGCTAATCCATGGCCATCAATTTAAATCAGATATCTTTAAGTTCAGTTGGACTTGTTTTGTATAATTGTTTGGTAAAAGTTCCTGTGGTCTCTGGCCTCAGAAGTCTGACTTAGATCAGATACCTTATTTGGGTTTCCTGTAGAATGACAAAGGCACATGAAGGAAAAGGCTTTGTTTGGGGAAACTTGATACTTTTCTGTTACTGCCAAGACAAACTCATTTTGGACAAATAAAAATTGATTTGGAAATTTTAAAATAAAAATTGCAAACCAAACAGGATGTAGTCTTGTTAAGGAGGAAATGATTCATTGGATTAGCGTAATTAGATAGGCTCTATTTGTGCAAGACTTAAACAATCACTAAGTTCTTTCTTTAATAACTTAGTGCTGCTGTCGCTGCCCAGCTCTGGTCTATTCTAGGTGGAAAATGAAAAGCAGCGGGAGGAAAGCACACAGATTTCCTGTGTGTGTGTGTGTGCGTGCGTGCGTGCGTGCGTGTGTGTGTGTACGTGTGGGTGAGTTTGCATGCATGCACACACATCTACTTAGTGCCTTTGCTGCTATCAACTTTTCTTACAACTTTGTGCTTCCAAATGATTTTGAAATTGTAGTGTGTTTTTGGCAGAGGATAGATTCCTCACTTTGAATAAAAGGTAGTGAGATCAATGGCAGTAAGCCGAAACTGTCTGAATGTAAAAGGGGATACTGCTCCAGCTCTCTCTCCTTTTCTTTTCCCCGTGAAAGAGAGGTTAGAGAGTGGCATGTGGCTAGAGCAGTTGCAGCTACATGATGGAGGACGGGAGAGCTGTCACCTGCTTTGCTGCGCGGGGTGCCCAGCTTAACCCATCTTTCTTTGGCAACTATGCCCCAGTGAGAAAAGCTAGCAGTCCATATGTTGAGTAGGCACCATGCCATTTTGACAGGCGTGAGTGTCGGCAAGAAAGGGACCATGTATGAGCATCAAATGTGTTTGTTGTGAGAAGGATTCTAGGCCAGGAATATTAAAATAACTGTCTGTCCTTAGCTCTAGCACATATGGTTGAGGAGATATGCTATGATGACTCACATTAACGTTGGAAAAAATATATATAGAATACACAACCATGCTAAGTAAGTTTCTGCTGTTGATAAATCGAGCCTGGAATCTTCACAAAGGAAGGTTGTAGAGAGACATATATAGTGATAATAGACTCTTTTCTATGTACAAAATAGAATCGACTTAACGACTAAATTCCCATACAATTACAGTTCCACTGAACTGATGAACAGACCAAAGGATACTGTCAGAATTTTGCTGGGAGGTCCTCAGGTATTTTCCAACACTATTTGAAAAGTAAATGGGATAGAATGGGTTCATTCAATATTTCAATTCCAAAGAAATTAAATTAATTTTAGCAACGTTAGTTTAACTATTTTCCTGCTACAGGGACCATTTGTTTTAAAATCATTAAAGGGTTTTAAATGACATTGTCCTGACATTTGGTCTGATTAAATTAAGGGAATTAGTATAAAGTCGTTTTATTTCTCCTTAGCTTTCTAAATGAATTGTACATTTTCCCATGTAGGAAAAGGAATTATCGACCTGTTTTATACTTATATCAATTTGTGTGTTCGTTAACTGCATAAATATTTAGGCATGGAACTGCTTCCATTCGCAGTTCAAAGGTTCCACAAGGCTTGCTTAACTCCTTGGAAAGCCAGCACTGTATGGGGCAAAGGGGATAGGATATATAGTCTAAAGAGCAATAGGTAAGATTTAATAGTTGTCCACAAGGTGTTTAAATTTATACCTGTATGCATACATACACATGCCCCCTCCAGAACCACACAAGCTTAGCATTTGTCATTTTGAAGCCTAGGGAGGTGCATCTAGTTTGCCTCTAGTTCTAGTAACTTGGCCTCCTAGGGAAATGCTCTAGTAACGATCTAAATATATATATATTGGGGTGTACCTCACTAAGGAATGTGTTGCTTCCTAAGATCATGTTTCTCAAAGATGAGAAACATCTTTTAACATACTGTACGATTCTCTGATATTCTATGTTTATTGCCTACTTTCCCTGACTAAAATGTAATCCATAAGGAAGTACTTTTTGTAGTTTTTATTATTATTATTAATTAATTTTATCACTATATCCCAATAACTTACCTAGAACAATGCCTGGCACATATGGGTAACTCAGTAAATATTTTGTTGAATGAATAAATTAATAAACAAGGTTATTCTATGGCGACACCTGGAAAGGCAGATGCCTGGGCTCCATTCATTGTTAGTGCCAAGGGCTGTAGCCACTGTGATCTCCATCAGCTCCCTCTATTCTCAAATAAAAATATTTTTTTAATATGGCCAATTTAATCATTCTTATGTAAAGTGTGAATAGAAGTGTATTTAGGAAACTTTAATATCGATATTGCTCTGTAACATACACACTAAGTTAAAAAGAGTGCGCTTGCTTTGCAAACATAGCCTCGTGGCAAAACTCCCAGCTTCCTCTTCCAACCAGATGGCCTCCCCTAAGCCCTACCCTTCGTAGAATCATGGAGATGGAGCTGGCCCTACCCCAGATCCAAATCAGGACAGCTGGAGTGGAACTGGGAATCAGAATTTTCACAAGTTGCCCAGGTGAGTCTTATGCAACACTAAGGTCTGAGGACACTGAAACCTGGAACGTCCTATTATTACATAGATTTTTTTTTTTATTCCTGTTTTCATCCATGGCTCTTATGACATTCACCAACTTTGCAGTGGTAGCTGCAAATCCCAATTTTATGGCTGCCTGAAGTTGGGTAAAGGCTGATTTCATTATCTTTAATATGAAATTTAGTGAATGAAGGAGCAATTCTATCAGGAGTTTGGACTGGGCAATAAATGAGGAACTGAATGTTTCTTTGATTGCAGATTTCAGTTCTCCACAAACTCTAGAACTGTCCCTGGAAAACAAAAGAAAATGAAATTTAACCTTATAAAGCACCAGCCTTCTCCCATCCCACACCCTGGGATGCACATAGGCTGGGTCTCCACAGTGTTCTAACGCAACTCAGGAGAAGGTGCTTCCCCCTGGCGGACACATTTTGAAAAGATGCCCCTCTCTGGGTGTACCAATTACAAAACGATGTTTGTGTCTTAGTTTGACTCAAGGCTGGCTGAGAGGAGCCTGGACTAGGTTTCCCACTGCTGTGGTGCCCTCTTGGCTAACGATGTCTTATGTAGGGAGCAACAGCCCAACTGTGCAATTGTATGGTAAGGAGTTCCTGATAATTGGGGTCAAAAGTTGGTCTTTGGTGATGAGGTAGTGACAGAAAAGAACGAATGCTTAGGGAGGTCACCAATGATCTACTGGGTCCAGAGATGAACCCTTATATCTTTGCTACACAGGAAGCATCCTGTTGTAATAAGTGTCCTTTGATGAAAAGTTGTAAATCTCTTCTTGTTCAAATGATAGGGAGGTGTGATTATTGCTTTTGAGAAATCCGTAAAGAGAAAAATTCATTTACATGGTACTGAGGACAGGGCAAGCTCTCAGAGTGGGAACAGAATGAATCCCTTGGCAGCTGGGCAAAAGATTAGAGAAAATACTTTTGAGATGGTAGCCATTAGGAAACACGAACTTGTAGGTCTCCACCTCTGCTACACACTGGCTACATGGCTTGAGACAAGTCATGTCACCAATCGAAAACTAGCATCTACTTCTTGGGTGTTGTGGAATGATTTATACGGTGCTTTATAAGTTGAAAAGTCTCTATTCCTGCCCTGCAAATAGGTCCATCTGTACCATTTTTTTAGATTCATAAGTTGAAAAGTGTCAATGTTAATGCTTATTTTGGAAGAGTTTATTTTATCATGGTAAGGACTTTGATAAGTTTTTAATGCTTTTTTAAAGCCTATGTGTATATTATACATTTTGAAGAGACAAATGTAAACCTTTAGGATCTGAACATTTGTGTGTCTTCTCTTTCTGAAATGACTGCCTTCCTGGGGTACTAATCTAAAAATATTTGTGTAGTGCTCTTATATTATAGTAAATGTGGTTAAATATAGAGGATATCACCAAGAGTAGGTAATCTGAATTCCTGCCAAGCTAGCATCAAAGGTTATGGGGAGATTAAGGGATTTTTCCCCCTAATCAAATGTAAGAGTCTCAATGGGTCAAAAGGGGTTCTGTTTAAAAAAAAAGAAAGATTTCAAGAATTTCTTGAACAGTGAATCTGACTGGATGGCATTATTTATGATTCTCAAAGTTTATAGTTCATCAGTGTACATTAGAATCATAGGTGGTCTCATTTGAAATGTCGTTCTTAGGCTCCAGTCCTGGAGACTCTGATGCAGTAGATCAGGGATGGGGCCCCAGAATCTGTATTTCAATAAGCACCTGATACAGGTGGGCTGAAGACCACACTTTGAGAAATACTGGAAGACGTGATCTCAAAGGTCAATCTGCACTTCAGCTTCCTTGAGTCATTTATTTACATTGAAAGTGTTTTTCTGAATATTTTTCGGGAATGTGAGCAAAGCATTTCTTTTACGACTCACATAGTTGTAGACAAGAAAATCTTCATGAAATTTCCTCTGGATTTCTTCTACACTTTCAAAACTGAAAAAAGAAAACCTTTGATGTTTAAATAATCATTCAGTATCTCAGATGCTATAACTAATTGTTTGAAAATGATGTGTTTATGCCAGGAATTATTTGAGACTTTTGAAAAATACAGAGGGTAGAAATGTATTATACTTACATGGAGATACTGCTGAAGTTTCATCTGAAAAAGCAAGAGCAATATAGCTTTGACACTTCTACTTAGGTAATTTAAACTACTACCTTACAACCTGGGCTGCAATTAAAATCACCTGGAAACTTTAACCAATTTCTTATATTTAAGTCCCAACTCAGACCAACCAAAAATAAATTTCTGGGGACGGGGGAAGGCATAGATATTCTTTAAAAGCTCCAGAGATAATTTTGCTGTCTACTAAAGCTGAGAATGACAGATTAAGCTAAAAGGTAATTATTAATAAAACTTTTGGTTTGATATCTCTTTATTTTGCATGAAACTAAGAAAATGTATTTGATTTCTAATCTCATTTGAATGCAAAAGAGAAAGCATTAATTACATTTGACAAATATTCACAAATGTGATTTCTGACCTCATGGAACTTACTAATTAACAGAAATAAATATTTTTGCTTCCAAGGAAATCAGGTATCAGCTACAATTCTGGGCACATCAGTTTGAATGGAGAGAAAATTCCTGGCACTGGCTAAGGCTAAAAGTTAGTAACCTAACTTTGCAGAGGCTGTTTAAGCTCCCTTTAGATTCTGTGACTACATATGACCACAAGAAAGATGATGGTTACTGAGCCGTAGTCACAGAATCTGAATTCTTCAGTTTCCCATACGCAGAGTTAATATATTAAATCAAATATATTGAATGATTTAAAATATTTATTAATCATATAGTGTATGAAAACTGTGGTTTATCAGGTAGAATGATTTTCACTGGAAGTAACAAAAACCTCTGATAATAATAAGGTGACTTATTATCACACAAAATTAAAAAGTAAGGCTATTGGTGGACTCTAAGTGAATCAATAATTTCATGAAAAACTTCAGTTCTTCCTGACCTGTTCTGCTGTCTTAAGCAGTGGACTTATCTTGAGTCTGGTTCTCCTTGTGGTTGCAAAGGGGAAATTGGTTCCCTGTGTCAACTGACCCTCCAAAGCCTTGCTCCCAGCAAGCTGGAGCCAGAGAGACAAATCTTTCACGTGAAGCACAGAATGCAAGTCTTTCCCTTTAGTCTGATTGGGCCCACTCAGGTCATGTGCCTATGTCTAAATCAGTAGGAAACTGTAGGAGAAATCCATTTATGGATTAACCAGACTCCATCTCTGGAGCTGGGAATAAACTCATCTTCCCTTTCATGATAGGAAGTGGTGGGAAGTTGAACAAAATTGAGTTCCTGACGGAAAGAAAAAACAGAGGAAGTGGAAGCTGGTTAGGTTTTGAAAACCTGAAGTTTTCAAAATGATAAATGATGTGGATTTAAGTGGAAGAGACATTTTTTCTGCCTTTAATAAATATATAATGTATACTTTTTGCAGGCTCCTGTGCTTTTTCTAAATAAAACTAATTATGCATAACTATTATCAAAGAATTCTATTAACTGATTACAAATTACTCATATAAAGAATGGTTCAATTTACATGAAGGCAAGAGATTTAGAGTCATCTAAATGCATAAAAAGGAGAGATATTTATCTTACTTCCAGGGGTTATCATGCACTGTTCAGAGTAAATCTGGATTTTTCTTCCAAGTTTAAAAAAGAAACATTTACACTGAATTGCTTGGGGTGGTCTTCTGCAGTCAGAAAGGAGTGTGTCTCCTCTTTCTTCAAATGCCTTTCCCAATTCCAAGACCTTGATAGCTTGGAACAATTTCAAAGATTAATTTGAACGTAGCATACTTTTAAATTTAGTGTAATGGAAAAGACTTCAGATGCTGGTGGCAGGCACCTTTGTTTAAATCCTGCCCTGCCTTCACCCATCACTTTATTATTTGTGAAATCTTGAGTATGTTAATCAGTCATATTGGGCTTGTTTCCTTATGTATGAAGTGGAGTTAAAAATAGAACCTGGGCTTCCCTGGTGGCGCAGTGGTTGGGAGTCCGCCTGCCGATGCAGGGGACATGGGTTCGTGCCCCGGTCCGGGAAGATCCCACATGCCGCGGAGCGGCTGGGCCCGTGAGCCATGGCCGCTGAGCCTGCGCATCCGGAGCCTGTGCTCCACAACGGGAGAGGCCACAGCAGTGAGAGCCCCGCGTACCGCAAAAAAAAAAAAAAGAACCTACTTTATAGGATTGCTTTAATGATTAAAAGTATTAGAATTAGAACTGTGCCTGCTATTTAGTAAGGGCTCAATACATATAAGCTAATATAATTAGTTTTCTAAATAACCTGTATAGGTTTATCATCAAAATGATTATGAAAATTGTACAAATAAGAATAGGTAGCACTTACTAAGTTCTTACTATGTTCTAGGCACTGTACAACTGTGAAATTCATGTAAACGGCACATTTTCTTCTTACAGCAATGGCATGAAGTGAATATTATTATCAACATTTCACAAACTGAAGGTTAGAGAGTGTAGGTCACATCCTCTCATTCCCACAGCTAGCAAATGGAACCAAGATATTAATTCACAACCGTCTATATTCTTTCCCTGTTCTACGAAGTAAAGTATTTTCTTACCATTTTATAGTCTTGCAACAGAGTTTTACTGAGTATTTAAAGAATCTGAGCTGCATTTTATTTTTCTCCAAAATATTTAAAACACCTTTAAGTGAAATAATAGGAAGTAAGCTGTAGGTCAAAGGCTGCAAACTTAGCAGCACAGGCTAAATCTGCCCTACACATGTGTATGGTTGGCTTCTACAGTCTTCACATTTGTTTCAATTAATAGCCAACATTTAAAATTGGGAGATTTCAAGTAAGAATAAAGAGGACTGGCTTCTATTCAGGTTCTGGAAGTTCTGACAACTCTGGTTCCATGTGTTCAGTGAAAAACCATTGACCTGCTGCTAAATATGGCAGCCTCCTTTTGACTGGACATACACTCTCGCTGGATCATGCTTACTTGTCCACTCATTTCAGTTATCAACCTCTCCCCGGACGCATTTTAATTTTTAATCTTGCTGTAAAACGTTGTGAAAGTGACTTTCAGTACGACTTATTTTTCTTGGAGGAAAATAATTAACTTTCCACTTAGTTTTCCTAGTATAAACTTAAATACATTGTTGTCGGCAAAATCCCACTCCCCCACTTTGATATCAGAGTTGACGTGCTCATCAGAAATGTGTCTCAAGAAAAAAATTTCATGCCCTCTGCTTGCCTAATACAGGGCTTTCTGATCCTGGGTTGAGCAGGGATCAACAACCAGCCTTAGAAGCATGTCCCTAAAACAGCGCATTTCCTTGACGTCAGATCAGGTTTTCAAGTCATTAGGTCCTTGGTTCAGCTAGTATTTAAGATCTTAACACATGAATCATTCATAGAGTGAAGGAAAGAGCCTGCAGAATGTCTTCCTCTGGGGCAGGCATATGGATGAGATGTGGTATTGGAGGGTGTCCAGAACTCAGATTTCCAGAGAGCTTGGCAAGAATATGGAGAGAGGGACTAAAAAGTAGGAGGTTCTTTTAAAGCTTAAAGCATCTGTGCCAGTGGGACAAAAACATTGTCACTTTCATATTTTCAGCCCTGAAACTAAGGAAGTTCTGTGGTTGTTTATTCTAGAAATATAGGTGTGCCTCCTTTCAGGGAAAATCAAAATGCAAAAATCCACATTTATGGAGAGAGACTGGGAATTTGTGTCACAAAATACTGTCCTTTACTGGATGATTTTCTAGACTTTCTTTCCTCCTTTTTGCTTTCTTTTTTCCCTTTCTCTTTCTTTCTTTCTTTTCTTTCTTTCTTTCTTTCTTTCTTTCTTTCTTTCTTTCTTTCTTTCTTTCTTTCTTTCTTTCTTTCTCTTTCTTTCTTTCTCTTTCTTTCTTTCTTCCCTCCCACCCTCCCTTCCTTCCTTCCTTCTTTCCTTTTTCAGTAAGTAAGCTTCCTTGGGACATTTATGTCATAGTTATGGTTATAAAAATTATAAGCAGATAAGAAAACTAGGGCTTAGAGAAGTTGCTAAGTTTTCATAGCAATCTTTGTGAGACCCAGGTTGAACTGATCCTAGCTTCCTGGGTTTAACTGATCTGAGAGTACAAACTAAACCCTGCTTTGTATCTCTCCTACACTTCAAGTCCCCTAACTGCCAGTGCACCATATTTCCACAAAATATGTTCACCAAAACTAAGGATTTGTAGTTAAAAATCCAAATCCAGGTCCACATGAAACTGAGTACTTTTCTATGTATTGAAGGTCTTTTATTTAAAAGCAAAGGAAGGGGCTTCCCTGGTGGCACAGTGGTTGGGAGTCCGCCTGCCGATGCAGGGGACACAGGTTCGTTCCCTGGTCTGGGAGGATCCCACATGCTGCGGAGCGGCTGGGCCCGTGAGCCATGGCCGCTGAGCCTGCGCGTCCGGAGCCTGTGCTCCGCAACGGGAGGGGCCACAACAGCGAGAGGCCCGCGTAC
>NW_020185336.1:8975338-8986730 GCF_003031525.2 Neophocaena asiaeorientalis asiaeorientalis
AAAAAAAAAAAAAAAAAAAAAAAGCAAAGGAAGAAGATTCTTGAGAACTATTAGTAGCAACATTTTGGCACCTTTATTCACTGAATTGTTGGGAAGTCCTTCAAATGAATAGAGACGCGGAAAGGAAAATAACAATGCTTCTGTAAATGGAAAAATCCACAATATCTTTCAAACATTTTCCAGAAGACTGAACTTTTGTACACTCTTTGTTGTTTTAAAATGTGCTCATTTGTTTGAATTCTTATTTGTAATGAGACAAGTGATAGTCATGCCAATGTATGAGTGTTCTTTTGAATGCAGAGAAATAAAGCAAAAGGGAAATTTCACATGAAATAGTTTTTTGGTTTCTATTTACTACTGTAGCGTCTTCTCTAAAGAGCCATTTTGAAGGTGGAAAAAAAAAGTCTTTTAATAGTATTTGCCTATTTTTTGTAATATAACCTATTCAATTGCTTCAGAAGTTTGAGGAGGTACTGGTTTATGGGAATCCTTAATAAAATTATGACTTAACAGAAAACAGAAGTTACTTGGATTGCTTATTCTTAAATTATTAAAAAATTATTTGGTAAAGGGGGAGGGGCTTATGACTACTGATTCAGAGATGGCTACTTAATGGTCATCAGTCTTATTCCTGAGAGGCAGGAGGTAGAGAAAGAACAGAAATTTCGCATAAGCTGATGAAGAATAATTCTCTATGTAACATCAGTAAACCATTTCCACAGCCATATTTAAGTTGTTGCATTATGTTTGCCAAAGATCCAATCATGAACAGTGGACAACTTGATATGTCTAAATTTTTCTTTTTGACTCATGGAAATAAGCAGTCAGCACCTTGATTCAAGGATAGAAGCTCTCCAGCAAAACCAATAGCACACCAGTAAGGGGTTTGCATTTTTATTCATTGAGCTGAAAGTGAAAAGACTTTTACAATAAAGAAATCAAGTTGAGTAAATGTAAATAACGAAGCTCATCGGCAAATGGTAGATACAAAATATTTTAAGGTTTCTGTCAAGGAAAATATTTTAAATAGATGGCATCTAAGTTTTTAATATATTGCTAAATAAAAACATTTAGCACAAGAGGATACATCTATGCCTTTATTACATTGGTTATTACACATGTATAATTGCATAAACTGTGCACTTAGGAACATTTTCTTTATTCGTTTTATGTGGAATTATGGCCCTAATTTAAGCAAGTACGAATTGCTTGTACCCTCAACAGTGACTCTGAGGTTGGCCATGTGACTTCCTTGATCAATGGGCTGGTGGCAGCCTTCAGGCAAGATAGTCTTGGAAAAACACTTGCAGATTTCTATTTTCTCTCTTCTTCTCAGCTTTCACCATTAGAATACTCTCAGGCTAGGTTGCTGAATGATGAAAGACAAATAGCCTAGTCACTACTGTGACTATAGCCAGATAACCATCAGAAGTGTGAGTAAAGCCCAGACAAGACCAGCCCCAAAGTTTAGCTTGATGCTGACATGAAGGCTTGTAAGCTAAGTAAAGGCTTATTATCCTAAGCCACCGAATTCTGAGGGGGTTTTATCATGCAGCGCTATTATGTTATATATAGAAATACTTTATTTTTGGGTTGGCCCAAAGAAGAAAGACATTTATAATAAAGGTATCAAGAAAAATAGATATAAATAGCTATGTTTATTGCAATTGATACGTAAGAATTTTTTTGTTGTTTCAACATGGGAAATATAGCAATTAGATGACAATTAAATTCTCGTTATTGTTAAAAGCAAATATGTAAGGGAATTCCCTGGTGGTCCAGTGGTTAGGACTCTGTGCTTCCACTGCAGGGGGCACGGGTTTGATCCCTGGTTAGGTAACTAAGATCCCACATGCCACGCGGTATGGTCCAAAAAAAAAAAAAAAAGCAAATATGTAATTGGTTGACCAGCATAGATAAATGAAATATTTATTTCTTTATCAGATAGAATGTCACACATGTCAGACTGTATATCTTAGGTATGTAAGCATGTTTTCCCTGACTGCCTTGTAAATGTAGCATGAGTGTATTCTATATGGTTAATGCTAAGCTTTTCATGTGTCTTTCTTCATTTTATGCTAGAGTTCTCTGCAATTGGATTGATCTCAAAATTGGAACATTTTCAAAATACTTGAGATAAAATCAAGGAAAAAGCGAGGTGAAAAAAATCTTTAGAGGTAAAACAAGATTTAGGTTTTATATCAAAATATGTCTATCAGCGAACTGTTGTGATATGGATCTTCCCAGATGGGCAAGTATCAATCCTATTGAAATAGCAGTCTTCTTGATAATTTCCACTCAAATAACACACCACAAATCAACAGAGCTTATTTTGAGAGGAACATGATGTAAAATGAGCCATATCTGAGTCTTCTTGCAAATGTAAATTGCTAACTGTGAGAAGCTTCCGAAATGTGTGGACTTGAATTTTATTGGCTTAAATAGGTATCTTTAAAATGAGGAAATTTTAGATCTTCCTGATTCAGAGGTACTGTGTTCTCATTCTGCTACTATAGTTGATCTGGTTGCAAAGACCTGGGTAAGCCATGTGCTCCCAATCCCTGGCAACCATTGATCTTTTTACTGTCTCCATAATTTTGCCTTTTCCAGAATGTCATATAGTTGAAATTATACAGTATGTAGCCTTTTCAGATTGGCTTTCTTCACTTTGTAAAATGCATTTAATTTTCCTTCTTGTCTTTTCATGGTTATATAGCTCATTTCTTTTCAGTGCTGAATAATATTCCATTGTCTGGATGTACCAAAGTTTATTTATCCATTCACCTACTGAAGGACATCTTTGCCGCTTTCAAGTTTTGGCAATTCTGAATAAGCTGCTATAAATATCTGTGTGTAGGTATTTTGTGAATATATGTTTTTAACTCCTTTGGGTAGATACCAAGAAGTATGACTGATATGGTAAGAGTATGTTTAGTTTTCTAAGAAATTACCAAACTGTCTTCCAAAGTGGCTGTGCCATTTTCCATTCAACCAGCAATGAGAAAGAGTTCCTGTTGCTCCACATCCTCATTAGCATTTGATGTTGTCAGTGTTTTGGATTTTGGCCATTGTAATAGATATGTAATAATATCTCATTTTTGGTCTAATTTGCATTCCCCTGATGACATATGATGTGGAGCACTTTTTCATATGTTTATCTATAATCTGTATATCTTTTGGTGAGGTGTCTGATAAAGTCTTTGGCCCATTTTAAATCAGGCCATTCATTTTCTTATTGTTAAGTTTTGAGAGTTCTTTGTTTATTTTGGATAAAGTCCTTTATCAGATATGTCTTTGGCAAATATTTTCTTCCAATCTGTGACTTCTCATTCTCTTGACATTGTCTTTCTCAGAGAAGTTTTTAATTGTTTAACAATTATTTCTTTCATGGATTTTGCCTTTGGTGTTGTATGCTATGTATTTTCACTTTGGAAAAGATTTTATGTATCATCCAGTACAGCCCTGCACTAGTACAGAACTCTCTTGAAAATGGCCTTACAGTCTTTGCTTGGCCATTTTCAATGACTAACAACACAAACTTCATGAGGCAGTCCATTCATTTTTATTTATTAGAAAATTCTTCATAATCTGATCCTCCTCATTTCTCACCGTAAAACAGTGTAAAATGTATCTGTTTTTTCTTCAGTGTGACCAAGCATTCAATAGTCAAGATGATTCTTATATCTACACCACTAAGTCCTTTTATTTTGTCTCATGTAGAGAGGTTTCTATATCCCTCATTATCAGAGTCAATCCCATAATTGTCTCTGGACACACTGTTTAGAGATATGTTTCTTCAAATGAACTAAAGCAAAGAATCTAAGTGTGGTCTGTTCACTGTAGAACACTGGACTTCTATTTCTCAATCCAGTCTGTCTATTTCCATCAGTCCACCAGTACACCTTAAATTGATTTAGCCTTTTTGTCAGTTAGAATATAATGAGAAAAATCAGGAAATACCCTAGATATTATAAACAGAGAAAATTCAATACAAATAATTGGTTCTACAATTAACGAACAATTAAAGGAAATGGGGAGAGGCAACCTAGAGATCAGCCATGCCAGGAAGTGTCTGTATCTACAGGGCTGGGGAGTCAAAAATAGGAGGTAGTGTAAGAGAGCCCAAGATCTGAGTCTACTTGGTAGAATGTGTGGACACCATGGGAGGGACTCTCTAGCAGACCTGTAGCCATAGAAGAAAAGTGTCGGTTGCTGGGGATGTCACCTATGGCAGATAGGAATCGGGGAGGGAGAGAGAAAGAAGATGAAGACAGCAAGGAAGCAGCAGCACCCTGACTTGTCTCTCTGCCTTCCGATCTTCCACCAGTGCTTCCTATGAGTTGAACATAATATAAACCAGTTATTGGGAGAGCCTGAAATATTGTTCCCTATGATATAAAGATGAGCAGGGGAAGGATGAGGAGTGGATCTGACAGCAAACAGGTGACCAGTGGGACACCTTCTTTATTCGAATTTTACATGCATCACAAAACAGAAAAACGAGTTCACATTTCTACTTCTAATAGTTATCAAAATTGCCCTTTCCCATTTACAAATAAATATACAGAATTTTTCTGAATATGTATCTCCTCTGTCTACTTCATTGACGAAGACAATGTCTGTCACTGTAATTTCTCCATCTTTATTGATGGAAAAATTACTTATCAGAATGAGGAGATAATTAGCAGACCCCACTGCCCAGGGGCAGGATGACTGCACATCAGTGAGGGCAACATGGCTCTTCCTGTAATATCTGAATCTATTGGACCATCTTTGCTCAAGCAAGGTGGGTTCTCCTTGTATATCCAGTCTCCTTTGGATAAAAGAAAAAAAAAAGAAACAGGATATATAACTCTCATTATTTCCTATGCCTCTGGATTTCTCACTTAATTACTTCTTCTGCACTGTTTATTGACCCTTTTAGGATTTCTAATATTTGGTCTTTGACCCCAGTTCCTAACACAGGGCTCCTAAAACTCTTGTCATTTCCTAAGTAATAGGATGGCCTTTTATTCTAATGACATGAATCTTGGTGGAATCCAGTACAGCTTCAGGATGGGGGCTAGTTACCAGAAAGACAAAGCTATGATTAGAAGGTTGGAAATTTCTACCGCAGCCCTCATCCTCTGGGAAGGGGAGAGGAGATAGAAACTGAGTTAATGATGAAACCTCCATAAAAATTCCCACAGTACAGGGTTTGGAGAGCTGCCAGATAGGTGGACATACATCTACATGTTAGAAGGATGGCCCACCCCAACTCCACAAGGACAGATGCTCCTGCATTTGGGACATTTCCAGACCTTGCCCTCTTCATCTGGTTGTCAACTGTACCCTTCGTCATACTGATTATTATATAATAAACCAGTAAACCTGTTTTCCTGAGTTCTCTGCACTGTTCTAGAAAATGATAGAATCCAAGAGGGCATTATGGGAACCTCTGATTTGTAGCCAACTCAGAGACAAACTGTAGGTAACCTGGGGACCTACTGCTTGAGGTTGACATCTGAAGTGGTGGGCAGTCTTGTGAGACTGAGTCCTTAACCTGGTCCACACTAATTGCAGGCAGTTAGCTTGGTGTAGGAAACCCATATATCTGGTGTCAGAAGTATTGTGAGCATGAGAGTAGGGGAGGAAATCAGTGTGTTTTTCCAATACAAGTAATCTCTTCCATTAAGAAGAGTAAACCTTTTATAAGCCCACATTGTTTGCTAAAGCTTTTCACCTTTCTCCCTTTTACTTATTGGATTTTTGTGAGATTTTCTACATTTTTGTTGTCTTTACCTCAATTCTATGCTCATTTTCTGTTATTAGGATCTCATACCATCACTCTGTTCTCAATAAGGAGATAGCTTTCTGTTCTCTTTCGTCTGACCTCTGGGGAGCATTTATATGGACAAACACTTCCTTTGTAGTTTTCTCTTCCTCCATTTTCCTATGACCGCTGTCTCCTGGCTTTTACAACTCTAGCTGCTCCTCAATTTTTTTGGAAATCTTTCCCACCACTGCCCACTCCTTAGTGTTTTTATCCCTTACTGTTTGCTCCTCCTCACAGATTCCCAGAATGATTATGTCCTCTCCCAGTGCTCTGATACTTCGTTATGGCTCTCAAATCCTGCAGCTTCCATTTGTGAGGTGTGATGCTTTCCAGGGCCAACGGGTTCCTTCAGCACTGGCCCATGTTTCCCCTTCAGTCTCACATTTCCTTCTGCTCAACACTTTAACTGCTTATTAAATATTTGTTGCATAACGAATGAAACTTTCAACATTATTTGTGAAGTTTAAGTAAAGTTGTGACTGACTAAGATCACTCAGGTAATAAGTGTCGAAGTACAGTTTCAAAGCCATTTCTCTACTCTAAGCAGACTTCACTTTAAGCCACAAAATAGCAATGTTTAAAAAACAGCTTAGTATTGTTCTATAAGATAGTATTTTTTAAGGCAGGACCTCAAGTTTTATCCTCATTATATTCTTCTGTGTGTCTAGCACCATGTTTTTTTAAAAAACTATTTTGTGTCCAATAAGTTGATTTTAAAGGAATTTAAATGTAAAGAAGATGGAAAATCACTTGAGCCTTTACCAGCCTTTACTGGTATTCATATGTCTTCAGTGGCCACACAAACAAATTCAGTGATTAGAGCAATTCCATGATTGCAGCTAAGTGATAGGGAATGGTGAGGACTATGGTAAAATAGAAAGCTTATGTTTTGTTTAAATATATTCATATAAAAATTAAAATATATATATTTATGCCAAACAAAATATCAGTGGACCAATATTGATTCTCATTGTTTTCAATCCTTGCTTCAATAATAGCTTGAATTAGAAGTAGCTTTGACTGGAGACAGCCAAAACTGCAGCAGAATTTTTACTTTATAGCCAATCTTATACTTCTTGATTCAAGCTGAAAATTAATGAGTTGTCCATTCCACAGATGCTTGATGATAGAAAAAATAGTCTATTTGAACAAGAGACCAAAGGAAAAGAAAAAATACAAAAGCATGTTGTCTTGGTGTTTTCTTAGAATAATAAAGAGAGAAAATGTAGAGAGAAAAGAAGAGAAGAGAAATTTTCTGCCCCACGGTCTTCATGAATCCTTATTTTGTTCAGCATAAAATCAAGACTTCTCTGGAGGACTTTTAAAACCCTTTGTAAAGGAAAGCAGCTGAGATCCAGAAACTAAAGACTTACCAAGAGAAATCAGTTCATAAAAGGGATATCAGAGAGACCTTCAAGAGGTCTCTTGAAGGAGGAGTAAGACTTGAAGATCACCTTCCTCCCCACAAATACATCAGAAATACATCTACATGTGGAACAGCTCCTACAGAACACATACTGAATGCTGGTAGAAGATCTCAGACTTCCCAAAAGGCAAGAAACTCCCCACGTACCTGGGTAGGGAAAAAGAAAAAAGAAAAACAGAGACAAAAGAATAGGGACAGAAAAAAAAAAAAAGAATAGGGACAGGACCCGGACCTCTGGGAGGGAGCTGTGAAGGAGGAAAAGTTTCCACACACCAGGAAGCCCCTTCACTGGTGGAGACAGTGGGTGGTGGGCGAGGGGGAAGCTTTAGAGCCACAGAGGAGAGCACAACAACAGGGGTACAGGGGGCAAAGCGGAGAGATTCTCGCACAGAGGATCACTGCCAACCAGCACTCGCCAGCCTGAGAGGCTTGTCTGTTTACCCGCCGTGGTGGGTGGGGGCTGGGAACTGAGGCTTGGGCTTCGGAGGTAAGATCCCAGGGGGAGGACTGGGGTTGGCTACATGAACACAACCTGAAGGGGGCTAGTGTGCCACAGCTAGCAGGGAGGGACTCCGGGAAAAAGTCTGGACCTGCCTAAGGGGCAAGAGACCATTGTTTCGGGTGTGCAAGGAGAGGGGATTCAGAGCACCACTAAATGAGCTCCAGAGACGGTGGCTATCAGCGAGGACACCAGAGACAGGCATGAACACAGGCATGATCAGCTAAGGTTGCAGCTGCAGCCACCAAGAAGCCTGTGTGCGAGCACAGGGCACTATCCACACCTCCCCTCCCGGGAGCCTGTGCAGCCCGCCACTGCCAGCGTCCCGTGATCCAGGGACAACTTCCCCGGGAGAACACACGGTGCACCTCAGGCTGGTGCAACATCACACTGGCCTCTGCCGCTGCAGGCTCGCCCCGCATTCCATACCCCTCCCCACCTGGCCTGAGTGAATCAGAGCCCCCTAATCAGCTGCTCCTTTAACCCCGTCCTGTCTGAGCAAAGAACAGTTGCCCTAAGGCAACCTACACGCAGAGGTGGGGCCAAATGCAAAGCTGAACCCTGGGAGCTGTGAGAACGAAGAAGAGAAAGGGAAATCTCTCCCAGCAGCCTCAGGAGCAGCGGATTAAATCTCCACAATAAACTTGAGGTACCCTGAATCTGTGGAATACCCGAATAGACAATGAATCACACCAAAATTGAGGCAGTGGAATTTGGGAGCAACTGTAGAATTAGGATTTGCTTTCTGCATCTAATTTGTTTCTGGTTTTGTGTTTATCTTAGTTTAGTATTTAGAGTTTATCATCATTAGCAGATTTGTTTATTGATTTGGTTGCTCTCTTCCTTTTTTTTATATATATATAGTTTTTTTTTCCTTTTTCTCTTTTTGTGAGTGTGTATGTGTATGCCTCTTTGTGATTTTGTCTGTAAAGCTTTGCTTTTACCATTTGTCCTAGGGTTCTGTCTGTCCATTGTTTTTTTTTTTTTCATTTTATTACTTTCTAATTTTTTTAATTTTTAATAATTTATTTTTATTTTAATAACTTTATTTTATTTATTTATTTTAATTTTTTCTTATTTTCTCCCTTTTCTTCCAAGCCGTGTGGCTGACAAGGTCTTGGTGCTCTGGCCAGGGGTCAGGCCTGTGCCTCTGAGGAGGGAGAGCCTAGTTCAGGACATTGGTCCAACAGAAACCTACCAGCTCCACATAATATCAAATGGCAAAAGCTCTCTCCCAGAGATCTCCATCTCGATGATAAGACCCAGGTCCACTCAACAACCAGCAAGCAACAGTGCTGGACACCCTATAACAAACAACGAGCAAGACAGGAACACACCACCACCCATTAGCAGAGAGGCTGCCTAAAGTCATTATAAGGTCAAAGACACCCCAAAACATACCGCTGGACTCGGTCCTTCCCAACAGAAAGACAAGATCCAGTCCCCTCCACCAGGAAGCCTACACAAGCCACTGAACCAACCTTAGCCACTGGAGACAGACACCAAAAACAATGGGAACTACGAACCTGCAGGCTGAGAAAAGGAGACCCCAAACACCGTAAGTTAAGCAAAATGAGAAGACAGAGAAACACACAGTAGATGAAGGAGAAAGATAAAAACCCACCAGAACAAACAAATGAAGAGGAAAGAGGCAGTCTACCTGAAAAAGAATTCAGAGTAATGATAGTAAAGATGATCCAAAATCTTGGAAATAAAATAGAGAAAATACAAGAAATGTTTAACAAGGATCTAGAAGAACTAAAGAGCAAACAAAAAATGATGAACAACACAATAAATGAAATTTAAAATTCTCTACAAGGAATCAATAGCAGAATAACTGAGGCAGAAGAACGGGTAAGTGACCTGGAAGATAAAATAGTGGAAAAAACTACTGCAGAGCAGAATAAAGAAAAAAGAATGAAAAGAATTGAGGACAGTCTCAGAGATATCTGGAACAACATTAAATGCACCAACATTCAAATTATAGGGGTCCCCAGAGGAAGAAGAGAAAAAGAAAGGGAGTAAGAAAATATTTGAAGAGATTATAGTTGAAAACTTCCCTAATATGGGAAAGGAAATAGTTAATCAAGTCCAGTAAGCACAGAGAGTCCCATACAGGATAAATCCAAGGAGAAACATGCCAAGACACATATTAATCAACCTATCAAAAATTAAATACAAAGAAAAATTTTTAAAAGAAGCAAGGGAAAGACAACAAATAACACACAAGTGAATCCCCATAAGGTTAACAGCTGAACTTTCAGCAGAAACTCTGCAATCCAGAAGGGAGTGGCAGGACACATTTGAAGTGGTGAAATGGAAAAACCTACAACCAAGATTACTCTACCCAGCAAGGATCTCATTCAGATTCGATGGAGAAATTAACAAATTTACAGACTAGCAAAACTTAAAAGAATTCAGCACCACCAATCCAGCTTTACAACAAATGCTAAAGGAACTTCTCTAGGCAGGAACCACAAGAGATGGAAAAGACCTACAATAACAAACCCAAAACAATTAAGAAAATGGGAATATGAACATATGTATTAATAAGTACCTTAAATGTAAATGGATTAAATGCTCCAACCAAAAGACATAGACTGGCTGAATGGGTACAAAAACAAGACCTGTATATATGCTGTCTACAAGAGACCCACTTCATACCTAGGGACACATACAGACTGAAAGTGAGGGGATGGAAGAAGTTATTCCATGCAAATGGAAATCAAAAGAAGCTGGAGTAGAAATTCACATATCAGACAAAATAGTCTTTTAAAAAAAGACTATTACAAGAGACAAAGAAGGACACTATATAATGATCAAGGGATCAATCCAAGAAGAAGATATAACAATTGTAAATATTTATGCACCTAACATAGGAGCACCTCAATACATAAGGCAGATGCTAACAGCCATAAAAGGGGAAATTGACAGTAACACAATCATAGTTGGGGACTTTAACACCCCACTTTCACCAATGGACAGATCATCCAAAATGAAAATAAATAAGGAAACACAAGCTTTAAATGATACATTAAATAAGATGGACTTAGTTGATATTTATACGACATTCCTAAAGATGCTGTCAGAAAACTACTAGAACTAATAAATGAATTTGCTAAAGTAGCAGGGTACAAAATTAATTCACAGAAATCTCCTG
The DNA here is from genome assembly GCF_003031525.2 of Neophocaena asiaeorientalis asiaeorientalis. NCBI lineage: Eukaryota > Metazoa > Chordata > Mammalia > Artiodactyla > Phocoenidae > Neophocaena > Neophocaena asiaeorientalis. The sequence goes on from NW_020185336.1 coordinate 8,986,239, forward strand.
CATTCCTATACACTAACGATGAAAAATCTGAAAGAGAAATTAAGGAAACACTCCCATAGCAGCCCAATCCAAAAATGGTCAGAAGACCTAAATAGACATTCCTCCATGGAAGATATATAGATTGCCAACAAGCCCATGAAAGGATGCTCAACATCACTAATCTTTAGAGAAATGCAAATGAAAACTACAATGAGTATCACCTCACACCGGTCAGAATGGCCATCATCAAAAAATCTACAAACAATAAAATACAAGGGAATATTACTCAGCCACAAAACGGAACGAATTTGAGTTATTTGTAATGAGGTGGATGGACCTAGACTCTGTCATACAGAGTGAAGTAAGTCAGAAAGGGAAAAACAAATACCGTATGCTAACACATATATATATATGGAAGCTAAAAAAAAAAGATAGATCTGAAGAACCTAGGGGCAGGACAGGAATAAAGACAGAGACATAGAGAATGGACTTGAGGACACAGGGAGCGGGAAG
>NW_020185336.1:8986922-9001922 GCF_003031525.2 Neophocaena asiaeorientalis asiaeorientalis
AAAAAAAAAAAGGGATATCAGATACATGGTATGGCTGCACCACAGTTCATGCTATCTTCTACATCATAGCAGACTTGGAAAGTTGATCAAAGCATTTTTTCTAAATTGAGCCCCCTTTAAGGTTTCAGTATTCTTCTCCATACAGGGAGTACTCCTATTTGAGTGAGCTTTACATGAGTAAAATCAAATTCTACCTGGAAGGGGAGGGGGGAGAGAGTGAGAGAGAGAGAGAAAGAGATGAAGTTTTCTAAATGATATCATAGAGTCTAGTAAGTACTGACATAGCTAATAGAATAAAATAAGTGAAACCTGAGTAATGACAGAAACAGAGCACCATGGATATGGGTCTTTTAGATTCATGACTACATGCTTAATTTTTATGTCTTCTCTCCTAAATCAAGCCCTTATGTATTAACTGCAACGTTCTCCTATCTGGTTTCTTTGAATCAACTCTCTTGCTTCCCATGTATCTCACACATTTTACTAGATTAATCTACCATAAACTCTATTTTCATCATATCACTCCCTTGTTCAAACAATAAATTTTTATCTTCTAATATATCTAAGAACTCTTGTCTATTCATTTTACTTATTAAAATGAAAAGTGCTTTAGTTCAGTAAATTGGGGAAACATTGAGTTTCCCTATAGTTGTATTTCTGAGAGAAGTAATCCCTATGTACATGCATGGAGCAATAGTATTTTATACAATATCAGCCTGGGAAATCTTGCCATAATGCAGGCATAGACAAATATTCATTTTACGGAGCATCTCCTGATCACAGCCAACCTGATAAGAAATAGAATTGCTCAGGCTGATAACAAAAATACAACCTAGAATAAAGACTGGAATGATGCTGTTCTTTAGGATCCATATTTTTGTTTGCAGTACTCTGTTCTTAATTCATGAGTTTCCTATTGTAATTATCTAAGCAGATTTAGTTTTGATTTTCTTTATTTTTTCCTATTTTTCTCTGATGCTTTAAGAATGGCTTCCAAAGTTTTATTTATATTTCTAAATTAATGGTTTGTGTAGGGGAATAGGACCTAGCAGTGAAAGGAAAAAGTAATCACTCAAAAATGAGTCCATAAATGAATTTCAGAGCAATGTTTGCTGACAAAATTGTGTTGTGATTTTCTTTTCTCCTAGTTTTCCATCCTTAGATAACAATGCCCTACATTTGCTTTTATTGTCTTTACTTTGTCTTTTATAGGGTCCGATAAGCAATTTAAAGTCTGAAAATAAAGATCAACTTTTTGCATTTCCAAGGTGATATTAGGACTTCGTGGTTGTTTGCACAGTTCCACTTAAAGATCACAATCTCAAACACATTGATGAATAAAAATGTCTTCTTTGTGCCTAAGCAACCAAAGTAAACCTGTAAATGCCAAACTGCAGAGTATGCCAAGTAGGGCATCACATAATTCTAGCCTTTAAGTAAAAAAAAAATATATGAACACAAGTACATTTTTCTAACATAGGGAAACATGGAAAGCATTGGAGATGTGAAGGCGATGCAGCATGATACCATGGACATAAAGAATGGCCTTTGGTACCAAGAATCCTTGGTGCTCAAGTCTGATATGCAGGATCATGTCTCCCAAAGACATCTACGTTCTAATCCCCAGAACCAGTGAATGTGTCAACTTACATGGAGACAGAGACTTTGCAGATGTGATTAAAGTTAAGGGCCTTAAAATGAGGAGATTATCCTGGATTATGTAAGTGGACTCGACCTAAGCACATGAGTCCTTAAAAATGGAAGAGGGAGAAAGAAGAGCTTTGAAGATGAAGGAAATTGTCCATGAGTCAAGCTTCTAGAACCTGGGAATGATCCTTACTTTACCGACAGCAAGAAAACATGGACCTCAGTCCCCCAATGACAAGAAACTGAATTTTGTCCAGAGCCCCAGTGAGTAGGAAATGGAACCTCCCTTGGAGACTCCAGAAAGTAATACAGCCTGCTGATACCTGGTGAGACCCTTCAAACCTACAACATTGTAAGAGAATACATTTGTGCTGTTTTAAGCTACTGCTTGTGGTAATCTGTTGCTGCAACAATAGAAAACTAATGCACCAAGTAACAAATAACATGAGGATAGCACATTTAAAGGAGACAATGGGAATAAACTATACAAGGATTTATACAGCCAGAGACTAGGTTCCTGAAACCCTAGAAGCAGATGCAGTTTACATTCTCCCCTATTTTTTTATTTTTTAAATTAATTTTTATTGGAGTATAGTTGCTTCACAATGTTGTGTTAGTTTCTACTGTACAACAAAGTGAATCAGCTATATGTATACATATATCTCCTCTTTTTTAGATTTCCTTCCCATTTAGGTCACCATAGAGCACTGAGTAGAGTTCCCTGAGCTATACAATAGGTTCTCATTAGTTATCTATTATACATAGTATCAATAGTGTATATATGTCAATCTCAATCTCCCAATTCATTCCACCCACCCCCCTTCCCCCTTGGTATCCATATGTTTGTTCTCTATGTCTGTGTCTCTATTTCTGTTTTGCAAATAAGATCATCTATACTATTTTTCTAGATTTCACATATATGCATTAATATACGATATTTGTTTTTCTCTTTCTGACTTACTTCACTCTGTATGACAGTCTCTAGGTCCATCCACGTCTCTGCAAATGACCCAATTCTGTTCCTTTTTGTGGCTGAGTAATATTCCATTGTATATATGTACCACATCCTCTTTATCCACTCCTCTGTTGATGGACACTTAGGTTGCTTCCATGTCCTGGCTATTGTAAATAGTGCTGCAATGAACACTGAGGTGCATGTGTCTTTTTGTTTTTAAATTTATTTATTTATTTATTTATGTTTGGCTATGTTGGGTCTTCGTTTCTGTGCGAGAGCTTCTCTAGTTGTGGCAAGTGGGGGTCACTCTTCATCGCGGTACATGGGCCTCTCACTGTTGCAGCCTCTCTTGTTGCGGAGCACAGGCTCCAGACGTGCAGGCTCAGTAATTTTGGCTCACGGGCCTAGTTGCTCCGTGGCATGTGGGATCTTCCCAAGCCAACGCTTGAGTCCATGTCCCCTGCATTGGCAGGCAGATTCTCAACCACTGTGCCACCAGGGAAGCCCACATGTGTCTTTTTGAATTATGGTTTTCTCTGGGTACATGTCCAGTAGTGGGATTGCTGGATCATATGGCAATTCTATTTTTAGTTTTTTAAGGAACCTCCATATTGTTCTCCATAATGGCAGTATCAATTCACATTCCCACCAACAGTGCAAGAGGCTTCCCTTTTCCCCACACCCTCTCCAGCATTTACTGTTTGTAGATTTTTTGATGATGGTCATTCTGATGGGTGTGAGGTGATACCTTATTGTAGTTTTGATTTGCATTTCTCCAATAATTAGTGATGTTGGACATCTTTTCATGTGTTTGTTGGCCATCTGTATGTCTTCTTTGGAGAAATGTCTCTTTAGGTCTTCCACCCATTTTTTGATTGGGTTGTTTGTTTTTTTGATATTGAGCTGCATGAGCTGTTTATATGTTTTGGAGATTAATCCTTTGTCAGTTGCTTTGCTTGAAAATATTTTCTCCCATTCTGAGGGCTTTTTATTCGTCCTGTATATGGTTTCCTTTGCTGTACAAAAGGTTTTAATTTTAATTAGGTCCCATTTGTTTATTTTTTGAGAAAGTCAATGTCATATGCGCTCTCCATGTACTTCTATTGGTGGTTTTCAGATGCAGGCAGCACGATTTCCTGGGATAGTTTCCAAGGGGGTCTTGGGGCTAACAACTATTTTTGTGCACATTCTAAGATATTTGTTTGTATATAGGCATTTTACTGTTTGTAGAATAATCGCAATTATAGTTGAATTGTAAGTATTTTAAATGCATAAAAAATCCACTCTTGTCACCAGAACTGATTTCTCCCATAATAATAGAATTTGTGAAGCAAAATTCATAATAAATAATAAAATATTAATCTTTTTCTTGTACACTCATTTTCGAATTCTTATTCCATTGTTGGCTCAACTGTTTTATGTTTGTGATAGTTTGTCTCACATCTGCTTAGAAGAGCCTCAAAGCCAGTTGTGCAACTTCTACATATTAATGATATTATAGCAAATATTTACATATCTATTAGTAAATATTTAACTCAACCTTGTAGGCCTTGAACTGAAACTCTAGATATATTTAACATTTTCCTCTCATTATAACCAATAGACCTAATCAATTCATTTAAACGTATCTGCTGAACTCTTATTGAGCACTTACTAGATGGTATGCATGCAACAGAACACAGAAGACAAAGTATGGAAAGCTCTCATGGTCCATGTGGGGAGTCATGGCAGTCAGCAAATGGGAGGAGGTTCTTGATAAGCCAGAGAACCAGTTAGGATAGGTGATGCTAGTGGGTTGGCAAACCTTCTCCACCAGCTAGTGATATCCCTAGACTTATACGGGGCTAGAAAGTTCTTGAGAAAAGTCTTGGATTCTGATCTCACAAGAGGTGACATACTTGTTACCTTAGTTGAATTGGGATGAGGTGCTAACTTGTAGAGGTTTGACTGAAAATCCCTAGGAAAGGTACTTCTTAGAGGGAAAATGATGATTAAACAGAAATTCCAGAGTGACCAGCAGGGCCTGGGAATTAGAGGGGAAGGACATGTGGCTTTTAGGGGACCCATGATGACCCAAACTCCTGCTGAGTAACTTGGCTGTTAGGAGTACAAGATCCAGAGCCAGATGGTCTGGGTTCAATCCCGCTTCTGTTACTTGGTAGGTGGGTATCCTTGGGTAAGATACTTCTGTGTGCTTTAGTTTCCTGAACTGCAAAATGGAATTAATAATAGTATCTATATGAGAGAGCTTTTGTAGAGACGAAATGAGTCAATATCTCTAAAGCACTCAGAAAAGTTTCAGATGCGTATTTAACATTCAATAAATGTAGCTATTATTAACATCCTTGGGATGAAGGACTGTGGGGCTTTTCTAAAGGACCAGAGCACAAGGAAAGAGAAGCTGCTATTTTATTTGCAGATGAGAGGCAAGCCCTGGAGAGCCAGTGAGCAGTAGAAGCTTCATTTGGTGGCTTGGCAATGAGAGGTGAAAGGGACAGTAGGCCCAGTCTGGAATGCACTGGCAGGGTGGTACAGGAACTAGCTCAAAGAAACTGAACAGCAGCTGAGAGCAGTGGTGATGCAGAAGCACAAGCCATCAGTGAACATCAGTGATTTGGGCACAGGGACTGAGGTTGGTGGAATGCTCAACTGCCCTGGGGTTGATGACAGGCAGTGATCTTAGGAGCAGAGTGACCCAGGAGACTGCTACTAGCAAGGCGTCTAGTAGAAGGCTGTCTGAACAGGTTTACAGCTAAGATAGCAGTTTTGCCTATCGTGGGAGCACCTGCAGGACTCTCTTCTGCCATGCGGATGCCCACAAAAATTCTAGAAGTAGGAGAAGAACTGTAAAGGGGAGAGGGCAGAGATTCTGTACTGGGAGGGGAGGAAAGGGCTTTCAAGACAATATGTCTGTGTCTTTCAATACGACCTTAAATGTACCTACAGTTTCATGAGAATTGGGGGACCTTCAGGTTGCACAAACTGCATATTATACAATGTGATAGATCCTCTAACAGAAGAATCAAGTGGGAGCCCAGAGGAGAGAGCAGATTTGGCCTGAGCACACTGAAAATGTTCAAGTGCTGAAATGAAGAAATGATTTGGAGAAAAGTTAAAATAAAATGTGCTATGGATAAGAAGGAAATTTAATGAATTTCCTTTTTTGCATTTTACTTACATTAGTAGTTCAACTTAGAATTGTGTATGCCTCGTTTTGGGTGCTATATGATGAAATGATATTGCATTGACCTTTGACCTCTCATTCTTTACAGATTCTGCTGGTAGCTTCTGTCAATCATTTACATTTATTGTGTATACGTTGTCTATCAGACCCTTTAAAAAACAGTGAGTAGGTGGTTTGCACATCGAACTACCACCTACTCCTTCTTCAGAGAGCAACTTTCCAAATGGTCGTAGCACACAGGAAGAAAATGTCACAAATCACCTAGGAAGGTAATATAAATATATATGCAGGTCACTGCAATGCAGCAAACTCCACACACAATAATCAAAGGGCACGTGTGGTTTATGCATGCTTTGTGTGTGTGTGTGTGTGTGTGTGTGTGTACGTGTGTATGTGGTTTTTCACTTGACCTCTACTCCCATGTTATAAAACAGTGCCAAAAGAACTTGTAGTCCTAGTAGTTTTAATATTTAGTGTTCACGTACAAAAGCTACATTTCTGAATTCATTAGTCAATGGCATAGACATAAAATCCAATGTTGAAGTCAGATTTAACAAAATTCACTTCACATTTTACCACAATAATTGGTCAGAGTCTCTGAGTTGGAAAGAACTCAGATGTCAAATACTTCAACCTTTCTCCCAATGCACAAAACCTTTCTACATCATCCCTGAGGGATTGGATCTAGAATCTGTCTGCCACTTCCAACGTCACTGACATTTCTTTAGTATTCTTCTCTAGTTCCTATTTTTCTTCCAGTCTCCCAAATAACATGTACCCAGAGTTATCTACTTTCTCATCTCTTTTCATTCCTTTTCCCCTTCTGCCCCACTGCTCTTTCTTCTTTATCTTCCTGTCCTATAGTCTTCAAGTAGTAACTATAAATATGACTTCTAATACATAATTCTGTTCTTGATTCTCAGACCCCAGCCATAAATTTTCACCTGTTTGATAGGTCTTTTCAGTTACAATGTCTCACTAGAACCAAAACTGAACATGACTTAGCTCTTGGGTTCCCTATTTTGGTTTGTGGCAATACCCTACTATGGGTTCAAAACCCCAGGTATATCTGATTTTTTTCATTTCCTTGACTCCCTATATCCAAATTAGTAGAGAGAAAAGAATGAACGGGGAACTCAAAGAATTTGGTCTTGGTTTTAGCCTCACCAATTAACAACTTCAGTGAATTCACTGAACAATTCATTTAATTGCTTTTAAGTTTCAATTTATCTAACAGATGAGCTGACTGGAATAGATAATTTCCAAAGTTCTTCCCAGTTCTGTCATTCTGTTTCTATGTATGATTCCAAATCCCATCAATTCTTTTACATCAATTTTTGCTGCATCAATCTCCCCTTCTTTATTTTTACCTTCATCCCTACTGATCCCATCCCCATTGCCTCATCTAGATTTTTATGCCTTCAATGGACTTTCCTCCTTTAGCTATGTCTTTAACTTATCTTTCCAGTACATTGTTTAAGTAATTTTCCTCAAACATAATTACGGTGATGACATGATTCGTTCACTCACCTGCAATGACTCGCTATGTCCTAAGATTAAAATTCAAACCCATGGTCTGACTACAAACTAAAGCTTCATCTCTCTCCATCCTCACTTATGCAACATTCATCTACAATTCTAGAGGGCACTTGAACTACTTGATCTTCCCATACATACCTTTCATTTTTCTAGGCCATGCTCCTTCGTTCAATTTCTTTCCTCTACTTCAAATTCTTTTTATTTCCATTTCTCTATTTCCACATCCTTTCCATTACTTAACTTCAAAAGAAAAGACTTCCACTAAGTCTTCTATATAAACTGGGCAAGAAAAGCTAAGTATTATCACAAACATCCAAATCTTAGTGGCTTCACGCTAACACCCGCATTCCATTGGCCAGAAGTTAAATGATAGAGGGACTGAAAAATACAGTCTCTTGTGTGCCCAGAAAGAAAAGGAAAGGAAAGGAAATGAGTTTAATTATTAAACACACTAGTCTTTGAACTTTCTTTGTTCCCTCCCTCAGAAAAGCCAGAAATAAGTTCTCTCTTTTGAAAACATTCATATTAATTTATGCAAAAATTTATAACTCCATTATACTGTAATTGTTGAGAGTCAATATTTCCAGACATTCATTCAATCTGACCATATTTTCAAATGAATTCTCTTGTGCTTGAATGTCATGATATTCTCATATATTTAAAAATTTCCTCCATGTGTGTTTGTACACATCCCTCTTCATCTCCAAATTTATGTTCTTCATCTTATTTTCTTGTTTGTATTTGTCAGGTGTTTATTTATTTTATGTTTATATTTTCCAAAGACTAAGATCTTGGATTCTGTTTTGTATTTTGCCTCTCAGTCTTTTTGGTAATTGCTCTTACCTTTGTTGTCTCTTTCTTTCTTATGTATTAGGAGTTCTTTTTCACTTTATTTCTAACTTCTTAAGTTTTTAATTTGTTTTAATGTAAATAAAATGATTTAAGTTTAATAATTGCTTCTGAGCATTGTTCCATCCACCAACTATACTACAGTGGTACTTGCTACATATTTTACATTGGGTAAATGATTTAATAGTTCCAAGTTTCACTTTCTGTGAATGCAAATAGGAATAAAATATTACTTACCTTTTGGTTTGTTGTGAGAATCACATGAGCTAAGGCATGGAATGCACTTAGCAGAGTCCCTATCACATTTAAGTACTCAGTAAATGTTAGCTGTCATTGGTTTTATGATTTTTGGTGTTTTCTAGTCTATAGGGCTCATTTATGCTCCTTCTTTGAGTCAATTTGTATTAGGGAGTGAGTTTTAAGATTTTTATGCTCTTGGAGTACTTTGTGTAAACTTAAAAAAATAATTTACAATATTTTCATTGTGTTTTGAGAGCGTATTCTGAATAATTTCTGCTTTGGAGAACTTATTTCCATTTTCTTCATGTCCCAGGCTATTGCCACTTTAAAAATAAGAACTTGTTTATTTTCTGTCTTAAAGGTGTGAATTTTAACATACATCAAATTCTCTTGGTTCTTATTTATTTTTATTCAACTATTTTGGCATGAATTGATGTGATGTATCAAAGTCTCCTACCATAATGATGATTTAATTAAAAATTATTTATATGGGTTTTTGTCCTTTGTATTTTGATTCTTTGTTATTTGGCCCATACATTTGATAATGAATATGAGTGCATTCAGATTGCTTCTTTTATAAAGACACTATAATCCTCTTTGAATTGTTAATAATTTTTATCTTGAATTCTACTTTGGCTGATATGAATATTGCCACTTCTGTTGTCATTCTGTTTGCATTTTACCCATATAGCTTAGCCTATCCTTTATTTATAACCTTTCCAAGTCATCTTGTTTTAAGTTTGTCTCTTGTAAACAGCAGAATGTTGTTTTCTACTCTAATCTGAGAGTCTTTGCCTTTTAATTGGGGAGTTCAACACATTTACATACATTGTCATAGCTGGTATGTTTGGTCTTACTTCTGTCATCTTGTTTTATAGATTCTATTTTCTGTGTCTCCTTGCCATTTTCTGTTTCCTCTCTTGATATTTGGACCATATTTTGTTTGCTTTTGTCTTTGAAAGAGATTTAAAAGAGATAACTTCTGTTTTAAATTCTACCAATTATGTCTTTATCTTATACACATTTAAATCAATATTACTCCAATTATGATACTGAAGAACAAAATAATACCTTTGGTCCCATCTCCAGATACTACGTTTTTACTTTTCCTATCTCCCTAGGCCAACTCATACTTTATGACATAAGCTCGTCTCTTTTCTTTTGTTTCCAATAAAACTTTTTAATGAAAAGTTGAAAAGGGTTTATCGAATATACTTCTGGCACATCGACAATTATAACATCTTTCCTGATAAGCATTTTCTCACTTTGTGACACTGGAGGAAATTAAGAGACGTGATGTATCAAAGCTACGTGTATTCAAGTTAAGAACTAGACTGGTGAAATCTGTCAGTAAACTCCAGCTATGCTGTCCTAACTTCTGTTCCCAGACACACAAACCCTTTCCCCACCATTGCGTCTTTAACCATGGCTTCCCCTGTTCCTTCACATCTCCCTTAAATGTCATCTCCTCAGAAAGCCCTTTTAAAACTAAACAAACAAAAGTATATCTCAACACTCCACTATTATCTTTCTTAGCTCTCTATTTTCCTTCATAGCATCTATTATAATGTTACCATATGTTAACTTATGGCTTGCTTGTTCCATATCTGTGACCTTGATTAGACTGTAAACTCCATAAGGACAAGAGCCAAGTTTATTTTATTTACCACAGTATACCCTAACCCTAGAAGAGTACCTGATATTGTGGATCCTTAGGAAATATTTGTTGAATGAATGAATGAATGAACTGAGGGTAAAGTGTGGCAGTGTAAGAGACTTCTATGTCCTTTTTAATTTTTCTCAACAAAGTCCCTGCTTAAGCTGAATAACAAACTCTTGCTCCCATCTAATACAGTACTTAAGCACCCTGAACTATGTAATCCTCATCTCCAAGAATTTCTTGGAAACTAGATAGTTCACAAAAACATTTTAGCTCTGGGTTTAACAGCTCTCATGCTATCTATGCCCATCAATTCCTGCCAGGCATAAACTGCATCATTCTGTATCCATGACTGCTGTGGATCTGCCATACCCTGGAGATGTCCTCAGGGTACCAACACATTTGTGAGATACTGAGGTCTCTTCCACTGCTGTGCTGGGTGTTAACATAGTAATACCAGAGTTCTCATTTTGCAGAACACTACTATGATCTTCACTGCAATGATAAGAATGTACGGGTCTTCTACTCCATGACAAGCTTTGTCATGGGCCCAGCAGCAATGTTAATGGTCCCCCCAAGTACCTCAGGTCCTTTATGAAAAAAAGTTTCCAATCTTTGCTTATATGATTAGCTCAGGTGTCATTCAGTGAGGTTGAGTGAGGAGCAGACACCGTTCTGACTTCTCCACTTATCATCTCTACTGTCTATGGACTAAATGTAGCAAAATATCGTCCTTCAGTTACAAGAAGATCAGCTACAATCAGTCGTCCTCCCTTATTTACTAATTTTGCTCAGACATGAAGTTTAGGCTTAAGATAAGGTCTTTAATACATATAAAAGAGAGAAGGGTCAATTAAGTATCACAGTTCAACGTTTATATAACTTCTCCTAGGTCTTCTTTGAAAAGATTCTTTTATCCTCACCTGAGAAGCAGCTTTATTCTAAGATTTACCTAAAAGAAAAACAAAAACTTTGTAATTTGTGACAGTGGATGAGTTTCTAATGAAGAAAGTATTAGGCAACAAACTGAAATCACCAAATTTTTAGACTACTGTCTGAAAACCAGTCTTTGGCATCTTCTGAATCTACTTTGAAACCTACAATATACCAGCTAGAAAGAGGTTTTTAATACTCACTGGTCCAGGGGCTCAGATAACTATAGCCAAAGTTGGATGGTGGCAAGGAGAATAATGGGAATAGAAGTGTCTCCTGAATTTATTTCATTCTCTGTTTTCACTCTTCCTCAGCAGGGACACTTATCTTCCCTTATACTAGAAATCTTATGGTGGAAATTTGTACTTCTATAGAAGGATTTGTGTAAAGAAAGCCCTGGACTTATTTCTACCTTCCCCCTAGGAACAAGGCAAGTTGTAGTTCTCCTACCTATGCTAAATAATCATAGATATAGCTGCCACTTACACATGGAGTAATTCTTTTATACTGGCAAAACAGTCTCCTCCAGCAAAGTGTTGTAATGTACTGTGGGATCCAGGATTTCCCTTTAGGGCATGGAGAATTTTGTAGGAATGAAGGGCAATTTTAGCATCTTTTTCTAGAAAAAAAATTCCTTACCTGTTTGTTGGGCAGGATGAGTAGCACCTGGAAAGTGCTTCATTTCCTTTTCTGAAGGAAGAAGCAAATGGGACGATCAGTAGAAGAGAGGTGATGAGAAAAGGACATATAGGTGGGCTTCTTTGAAAGAACAGGCCTGTTGAAGGGTAAATAAGTTGTGTTATTGTAGTTACTAAACACCATCCATAATGAAGAGAATTAACAGGGAAATAATTAGGGAAATTCCCACAAAATAAGATAATGTAGACCTGGAACTGTAGAGAACATCTGGTCAAACTTTCATTTTGCAGATGAAGGAACAGAGTCCCAGAAAGGAGAACTGCAAGTCGCATAATTAGTTATTGGCAGAACCAACACCAGATGAAGACTTCATGACTCCTTGTGCAGTCCTTTTCTTCCTGAAACCTGGACAAATCAAAATCACACACTAAGTATGCATGTCTCTAAGCAATTGTGATTATTATATTTTAATTGTTTACTCTTGGGTTTTTGTCTTCTCCATTAAACTGTCTGCTCCTACAGGGTAGGACTTAAAAACATTGCCTCTTGGACATAGCACAATGTCTGATACATACAGAACACAGTAAATGCTTATTATATGTGGCAATGAATGAATAAGCAATTGACAGATGAATGGATAAAGAAGTTGTGGCACACATATACAATGGAATATTCCCCAGCCATAAAAAGAAATGAAATTGAGTTATTTGTAGTGAGGTAGATGGACCTAGAGACTGTCATACAGAGTGAAGTAAGTCAGAAAGAGAAAAATAAATACTGTATGCTAACACATATATATGGAATCTAAAAAAACAAATTGGTTCTATAGAACCTAGGGGCAGGACAGGAATAAAGATGGAGATGTAGAGAATGGACTTGAGGACACGGAGAGGGGGAAGGATAAGCTGAGACGAAGTGAGAGAGTGGCACTGACATATATACACTACCAAATGTAAAATACACAGCTAGTGGGAAGCAGCCGCATAGCACAGGGAGATCAGCTCGGTGGTGCTTTGTGACCACCTAGAGGGGTGGGGTAGGGAAGGTGGGAGGGAGATGCAAGAGGGAGGAGATATGGGGATATATGTATATGTATAGCTGATTCTCTTTGTTATACAGCAGAAACTAACACACCACTGTAAAGCAATTATATTCCAATAAAGATGTTAAAAAATAAACAAAAATAAACCAAAAAATGTGGTTCTTTGCAATTGAACTGATAATCTCTTTTTTGTATGTGCAAGTTTCAAAGTTTTCTTGCAGATTTGTTCCTTTTCAAATGGAAAATAACTCTAAAGAGTAATAATAAATGCAGCCAAGTCTGCGTGTTGCATAGGTAGATTTATGTGATATTTCTTTGTGGCATTGACGTCCCAATATCTCCTCATATATTTGGGACTCACCCTCTCTGGAGCAGGAAAGGGAGCTCTGTTTGATTTATACCTAAGCTTTCCAATATAGTCTTTAAGTACTCTCACACAATTTCTTTCATCTCATTTTGAATGTAGTGATGGTTCATTTAGCAACCTATAAGGATAGAATCTGAGAGTCGAAGGTTCTAGGATAAACCCAAGGGAACTCTGTTGTTAATTCTCTTAAGAAAGTTGCTAATTCTGATGCAAATCACCATCTTTTATTTCCCCCAAAGAAAAAGATTGCAACTATGGTAAAGGGTAAATGTTCTTTTCCATTTGGGGCCAGATAAAATCCAAGACCTTTTTAAGGTGGGTTATGTGGCCTTTTAAGAATTGCCTAGAGTGTGTCATGGAAGGACACATCATTGTTTGGGAATGAGAGGTGCCTCATACTGGGTATTAGGTTCAGTAAGGAATACTCTGGGCTTTCAAGAGTCCTTGAAGTTTAACCTGGCTTTTTTTCTCCTTTCTTTATACTTATCATTGCTTACATGAACTAGAGATGCTTTACATTATGGTACAGGTTTTTAGTTCAGTGCCTGCCCTTTCCTAACTTCTGGGTCTGTAAATAAGATATCCTTCTACAAGCTGTTTGGTTTTATAAACTGTTGTATAATTGTTTAGGAGGACAAAAAGATTTGGTTCAGACACTGATCAGCACTATATATGTGTGTGTGTGTGTGTGTGTGTGTGTGTGTGTGTGTATACATATATATATTTGGCTTACATTAATATTTTGAACAGGCAAGGATTCTAACTCAAGCTAAAAAGGTTTTGCACTTTAGTTAGCATCTTTATCATTTTAGAAAGATGGTAAGATTTCATTTATGCAATATTAACTTCATTAGGATTAGATAGGGAAATTTCTTTTCCTTGGGAAAATACTGTAAACAAGCCACTTCCTTTAGAAAACTTTCTTTTGCGTTGTCAAAAAAAAATAACTGAAGTTTTGTGGTCCTGTAAGAAGGTCCTGTAAGAAGCTGACTTGAGCCCACATTTTTGCACAGTATTGTACGTAGGTAGTTAAGTGATTCCTATTTCAGAGTAGAAGTGAAATTCTATGCCAGATTACTTTAAAGGTAATAAAAGATCCAGAATTTGTGGTGCCATTAACTTTTGTCATTTGTGTTCCTCTGTAAGAAAAATGATACAAATTTAAAGATATGAAATTCCGGTGGCCCTTCCAATGCCCCTGCCCACACTTAGTGTAACATATGGCAACAGAGATTCAAATTGGAGGAAGGCAGCAGTCTTAATGAATTGGAATTAAAAATATCTTGCAAAAATATTACGAAAACAAAGTTGCATCCTGCTAGAGACCCTCCCAAGGACTTGGAAGAGGCCCATGCACGGGAAGGCTCCTAAACTACTTTAGCTTAAATGGTGAAAGCACTTGGATTTCACAATCTATCCCTACCTCACAAATCCTTACTGGGGACATTTGTACAATGGAAGAAGCAAACACAAATGTAAGTTCCTTTTCTGCCATTAAGGAGCTTGAATGTTTACAAAAAATGTGAGTCCTATAAGCCCCTGGGGACCCACCCTGCTTCTTTTCTCTTTCACAGTCTACAGACCTAAGTTTAGGTACCCAACAGCTGTTTGATGATTAAAAGGCAGAGTATAATAACAAATGTCAGAGAACTTTTGTATGTACATATTTTACATATCTATAAAATTTACAAAGTAAAATATGTCTTTATTTTCTTACTATATATATGCATGTATATATGTGTTGTATATATACATATATATATGGATTAAGAATATGTTCTGTATACTTTATGTACTGTTCACTTATACTATACACTATACATACATAGTAATAATATATATAATAAGTAAGAAATAAGATCTTTTTACTATGTACGTATATATCTTCTAGATACTATACATAAGTACATATCGACTATATACAGACTACGTACTTGTATATAGT